>NC_089533.1:25735000-25920000 GCF_963924715.1 Thunnus thynnus
GTGTCTGCTCTGGTTGTATTCAGATGTATGTTATAAGAGTTTGGTTACTTAATGCACTTTTACCAATGTTAAATTCATATCTTTGAATGTGTTGAAACAAATCAAAAACATGCAGCTTTTTTTTGTTGTTTTTTTGTCCTGACTTACGGACTCCAGGACTACAGTGTTGGTGCCTAATTGAAGCTTTTACAGAAAATTTGCCTTTGAAGTCACTGAAGCCCATGTATTTTACATTTGTGGATGTTGTTTGTCTGTACGTAATATTTGAAAATAAAGTCTTAATCGCATTGGAACACTACAGCGACTTTTTTCTGCCATTGTGTTTGGCACCTAGACTTCTGATATAACTTTACTGTAGATGTTAAAGCTGTATTTAATAAGACCAAGAATCATTAATCAAGCTAGCAGCTCTGTGAGGCTGTGCTTTGTGATAAATGCTAACGCTACCATGGCAGCATGCCCAAAATGATAATACTAACATGCTTACCAGTATGTTTACCATGTTCACCATCTTAATTTAGTGTGCTAGCCTGCTGATATTTCCTAGGGGGAATGTCATCAGTTTTGAATATTTGGTCTTTAACCAGGTGCACAAACTAAAATTTAATGTTTAAAAAATTAAAAAATGAATTTTTTGGACAAAGCCATGCTAGCTGCAGCCACTACTACTTAAAGGACGGGTTCACAATTTTTCAAATCTGTCTTAAAACAACAGTCAGGTGTCCATGTGAACAGTGAAAGAAGTTTTCCTCGCTGTATTCATTCCTCCTGCTCATACTGGCTATTAAAAGATCCCCTTCAAATGTGCTTTCAATGTCAGTGATGGAGGCCAAAATCTACAGTGTGTCCACGCAGTCATTTTGTGCAAAAATGCATTTAAAAGTTGATGTGAAGCTCATATGAGGCTTCAGCAGTCTGAGTTAGTCATATCAAGTGGATATCTGCTACATTTACAGTCTTTTTAGCATCAAATTCCCTCTTTGTGTTTCCTCGGACAGTGTTTCCCTGTTGACCTGTGGTGGAAGTATAGTAACAAAAAGACTTTGGCACTAAAAAGACTGTAATGTTGAAAGATATCCACTTGATTTGTCTTATTTGGATGCTGAAGCTTCATATTAACTTCAGATAAACTTTTTTGCAGGAGGAGGACTGTGGATTTTGTCCCCTATCACTTACATTGTAAGTGCATTATGAGGGGATCTTCTAATAGTCAGTATGAACAGGAGGAGCAAGAAAACCCCATTTTAATTTTCATTTGGGAACCTGACTATTGCCAAAAGACAGACTTGCAAAATGTTAAACCTGTCCTTTAAAAAGCTTCACATAACCAGAAAGAGATACAGAGAGATGCACATTTGTCTTTCATTCACCTTTATTCCTGTTTGTAATGTTAATCCAGCAGTTATTTCACATGAGCTGATTAAAAACACATTCAAGTTGTTTTACATGTTTAATAATGATGTTCTTCTTATTGTTGTAACTGTCCTGGATTTTAAATATTATCATACACACAGTGAAAAAGCCCACAGTAAACCTACTTATAAGGAGCCCACTGACCCTGCTCTGTTCCAACAGCAGTGTTTTTTTTTTTTTAACTTGGGGCTTGGGACCCCTATGTAGGTTAGGGGCTAAAATCCTGACATCTTTACATGTACAGCACAACACACTGTTTTATTGACAGACCTGTTGTTTGGTTCTGCAAAGATGTAAATCAACACTGATGCACTATGAGAAGCTGTTTCCAAGCTGTATCACTTGAATCATTTTCATCCAGTCTTGTACATCCAATCAACTTGCTTATAATGTTTTTCATGATTCTAACTGTCCAGAATTATCACCATTCCAGCAGGCAGACTGTGAAAATGGCTTGTGAACCAGAGTGATTAAGTATTACCACATCTTCTCACAGCTGGAGACTCCTGAGCAGTCAGAAAAAAAGGGCAGTGGTGAGAGAGACCGTACCGTGACAGAGAGGTCAGAGGTCATAGGTTCAACAACTCTGAAATCAAGATTTCAGCATATCTGAAATCAAGCTGCTGATTTATTAGAAACATAAAAAGAAATGTACAAAAAACAGGCATTCATGTGCATAAAATACATTTTAAAAAATGAAAGCTTAGTTCCACTGTCTGAATATCGTCTGTTAGTCACACCCCGTCTTGAAAACTAGCCCCTGAACTGTTCGCTAAGCCCCCAATCCTTTGTTATTATGGTTACGACTGTCAAGCTTTCCACTCTGACACTTATTACTCGAAATTTCTAATAATTTTTGAAACAATGGGTCCTTGATTTCAGAGGTAAACAAAAGTAGACTTCTGATTTCAAACTGTCAACCATTGTTATTTCAGACGGAAAATACAGCTTTTGCAGGCAGATTTTATCAGCTGTAGCTAATCAAGCTAACATTAGCTCCAGGAGGTGGCTGAAAATGCCATCTCCACCTGAATCATATTAAAACAAGAATCTTAATATGTACTTCATTAGTTAAAGTTGGTCAAAGATGTCCTCCTTGGCCTAGCAAGTAATGCTACTACTAGATTACTACCCTACTGTAGGGTAGTAAACTAGTAGTTGTGTAGGATTAAACAGTTTAATCCATTCCTTACACTTTTGCTCTTGTGTTTTTGGTTATGAAAAGGCTACACAATAATACACCACCCTCCTAAGTCTTTAAATGTTGAGTATCTTACTACAGCCACACGCATAGTGCTTCAAAATGTGCAAAAATACTAAGCTTGACAGGCCTGCCTTGCGTAGTTACAGTTGCTAAAGCTATAATTGGACAATGTCTGTCTGGTGTAGGGGTTTAGCAAACGTCAGTTGGCTTCTCCTTAAGTACAGACAGTAGCCAGTCACCAGTTCATGGGGCATGTAAGCACTATGTTTCCATGGCAATGATTATAAAGGGCCCTGGTGTATCAGTTAAGATCCTTGTGGCTTGCATAAATTAGGACATTTAGGACCAAAAGGTCTTTATAGAAAAAAGAAAAATAACTACCTGAAGCCAAAAAAAAAAATCCAAAAAGGCATTTTTACAGGATGTTCATTGCAGATTGACAGATTGATGCCATCATACACAAGCAGAACAGATGTTAATCTGGAACTTTTAACTCTTCTTTTTTTTGTCTCTTTGAAAAGAAGGTTTCAGAGTGAGAAGCCCTCAAAATAAATTGTAAAGGCAAATCCAAGAGGAATATACAGTTTTAAGAGAAACAATATTTATACAGTTTAATACAGACATAACTTAAAAAAGATAAATATCACTTATTTTTGTTATATATACAGCAAGTCAGTGCTTATTCAATGACAGCATCATCCTAGTTTCTCAAACTATGGCTTGGGTATGGGTCACTGACCAGCGTCTGACTGGCACAAGTTTTAGAGCCTGGATCCTGCGGTGACTGTCTCCAGGTTTCCAGTCATTGTATCATTTAAGCGCTTTAGAATTTAAGAAGAGAATCCTCATTAAAGGCGTACGGAGCAGACAGAGGTGATGATGGTGCTTTTGTGTCTCTCTTGTCTGACTGGATGTCACCGTCTAGAGTTGTGGACATGAACTTGGCAGAAAACTCTAGAGCAGTGCATTATGGGCATTCAGAGACTTCGGTTTCAAAATGTAGTGTAAGCCAGAGATGACCAGGGACGGAAGGAATGATTTTAGGAGTCTTTTTTTCAGGCTTCCTACTAATTTTCCTCTTTTTCCTTGTGCTTTGTAATGGCTGGAACACTCTCATCCTCCCCTCATTCCCTTTGTTGTTGCTTCTTTTCTATGTCTCTGGCTGGTTAACTGACAGATCTGACCTTTAACAGGCAATATCTTCTATATCGAACTAATATGTTTACCTTCTTCTGCATCCCCCATTCTCTTCTGAACAATAAAGGAGTCAATATGTTTCAAATGAAGTGCTAGTCTTTCAAAAACACATTCTGACAAGCCCGCCCGCTTCACGCAGCGATTGGTCAGGTGTGTGCAGGTGAAAACGTAGGCAGAATATGAACTTCTCTCTCAAGCTCTCAAGTGTGTGCTGTTTGCCATTTCAACGATTATTGCGTCTTGTTCCTCTGTACGTCGCATGAACTACACGTTCTATGAACTACACACTGTACAAACTAGTTAGTTTCAAGCATAGTCCGGCCTTAATAATCCCATAGTCCTGGTGTATCTTGGAATATACAAGTGTGCTGAGTTCTTCATTAACACTCCTCCCATGTCTCTGACTTAACATTTAAACTTTTCTCTATACATTGGACTCTACAAAGGGTCTTTTTGGTTTGACAGGAGAGGTAGGACCTTTCTGCCTGTCAGTCGGTCTGTCTGAGCAGCCATGGATCACTGGCAGTGTTCGAGCCAGCTTCACGTCCATGAAGGAGGGATTCTGACTGGCAACCTGCACCGAGCCTTCACCCTGAGGACCGTTGCCTGGCAGCATCCCATAGTAGTCAAGCTGGTTGTCATGGAGGAGATGACCGTTGTGGGCATTGTTGTTGCTGCGGTTGTGGTACGCGATGGAGAAGGGCTGTGTTTGATTGAAGTCTGATTGATTGGTGGGAGTTTTGCCAGGAGAGGTGACGACCGTGTCCACTGAAGATACGGCCCAGGAGCGAGAGGGGCTGAGACAGGACGCGGAACTAGGAGGACCTTGTTGCTGATACTGCTGGTGCACCCTCGCTGTCTTGTCGATAACACCCATAAAAGGAGTGTTCCTAGATGAACGGCCTGCCTCTCCAGGATAAGTCCCACCTCCTACCATACATATTTCTGACTGGGGAGAGGAGATCAGAAAGAGATCATCATGGTAACCAGTAACCCCTCCCACAGAAGCCAGATCAGAGGGTAAATCCATGTGCTGGGCGGAAGCTGAGGTCCTGAAGCCTGGGCCTAGATTAGCTGGCTGCCCACCAGCAAGGCTGCCGCTGCTAGTGGAGAAACGGACGCTGACATTCTGGGAGTGGATGAGAGGCCTGGGGGGAGGAGCCGGGGAGGAGGTTGGGTGGGCACTGAATGGGCGTCGTAGCCCCCCCTGGTGGTGGTATTGATAATCATGCGATGATGGGAGGTTATCAGGTGGCCCCATTGTTGCCTCCGTAACTTCCATGGGGTAGTATGCTGCTTTGGATTGGTTGCGACTGAACTGATTGGCCTGGCCAAATCGATTTATCCCTGCCCTTTCCCCTCCTGCTCCTCTCCCATAGGCAGATGCAGATCTCGCCTGGCAAACCAGGTCAACATCCACATCATCTAGTGGATATGAAGCTCCAGAACTCAGACCTGCCTGGACCTGCAGGCTAGGCCTGATATCTAAGGGGCTCATGCAAATGCCTTCCCCCAACTCAGCCAGTTCTTGGGGCAGCTGGCCAAACTGGGAGTAGGCAGAGCTTCCCAAAACCATGCTGGAGTGGGTTGCGGAACTGGGCTGACTGGTTCTGACAACCTGGACTTTGGTTGGTTGCAGCCACTGGCTGTGGACAGGGTTCTGCTTCTGAAAGGATCTCTGATTGGCCAGATGGTGGTGCTGCTGCGCTCCCTGGTTCTGGTCTGAGTGGTGGAGAGCTGAGACAGACTGAGGATGGTGGTGCAGAGCTCCAGATCCTGACAATGCAGGCATACTTTCTGACATAGGACTGGCTCGCTGCTGATGTTGCACTGGGGAAGTAGGAGGGCTGAAATGGTGATAGGAGGGAGGAGGAGGAGGTGCAGAGTGACAGGGAGAAGAGGAGGAGGGGGAGTGGGTGGGACTGGGGACGTGACGATACAGGTGAGTGGGGGAGAGAGAGGAGGGTGATGGCACCCCAGGACGGCAGTAGGTGTCAAGACTTTGAACCACAGACGGAGGGTGGAAGGAGGAGGGTGGAGGAGCATCTCCTTCCTTGTGACTCCCCTCTTCTTCCCTCTCCTCCCCCTCTTCCTCCTCCTCTTCCTCAGTAAGCCCCTCCCTGTCCTGCACCTGCAGACAACCTGAATCTCTGCTCCTGGCCTCGTTGATGGACATGGTCACATTTTGTTGATAAGCATGATGTGATGAAGAGGGTGGTGGGTCTTGTTGTTGTTGTGCAACCTGCCGACACTCTTCCTTGACCCGGGACAGCAGGCGCTGGATCTCCCGGTTGGATGGGCACAGGCGGCTGGCCTCAATCAGGTCCTCCAGGGCTGCATTAAACTGTCTGAATGGTGAGAGAGAGTGAAAGCAAAGACAGAAGATTTCAGAAGACATAAAGAGAAGGTGCTGCAATAATCAGTGTGGAAGTTCAAACAGACTCTTTCTACCAGCTAGTAACCTGAATTTGTTTCGCCTTAACCCTCACTACTGGCTAGAACCACAGGCTCTCTGCCAGCAAGCCCTCTGTAGTGCCTCCTCAACAGCACTGTTAGCTCAGGAGAGTGGGAGGCAAAGGGAGTAAATTCCTACAGAAAATCTCTAGTTGGGACCCCACAAACAACCAAACGTCTTCTGTTGTCAGTCTCTGCCTCCTGGCTGATCTCTAGTTGTCTTGTGCAGCTCTTCCTCACTTTAATTAACAATTTCTCACATCCGTCACCTACAAACTTTCTAATATCCATGAAAATTGATTTGACACTTGGGCGAAACACATTAAAATACTTCTATGAACCAGCAAGAACTATTTCCTCTTTCACAGGAAGTAAGGGTGGAGTGATGTGAAACTGTGGAGACTATGGAACTCCCAAAGTCCCCAAAAATGACCCTATACTTGAGTGGATCATGTTTTTATGCTTGTGAGCAAAGAATATGTGTCCCTTAATGGCAACTGACTTTCATCTGGACATCAATACACAGACTCTCTTATCAGATTAACACATAAATCATTTCAAAGGAGCGGTTCGTGATTTGATTAGGGTTATTTTGTTCCATTCAAGCACATGTCCCTATGTCGCTATGGTTACCTGCGGCTGCGTTTGGCACGAGCTCGGGCATAAAAGGCCTCGTAAGATTTGGCTTTTAGCTCCAGTGCCCTGGTAGCAAACTCCTCAGCAAGGGCAAAATCCTGCAACGAAAAAATAATTGATGATGGTATGTCAAGATGGAGGACAGACGATTGTGAGAGATGAGATAATTTGATTATACTGTATGTTTTTTTCCCCCATGTGTACCTGTATGTGTGTGTGTGAGAGAGAGAGGGAGAAAAAGAGACTCACGTTCATCTTGCGGCGGCAGCGTGACATGTTGAGGAGCACACACACTCTCAGCTGTCTGAACGTCTTCAGCTCATCCCCTGGAAACTTCTGGAGAGCCGACTGATACGAGTGAGCAGCTTCTCTTACTTTACCTTGCTACAAAGAAACATACACACACACACACAAAATAATTACAATATCAAATAAATGTGTGTGTGTCTGGTTAAATGTGTGTGTCTATGTGTGTTACCTTGTACAGTCTGTCTCCCTCTTGGATTAATTTACTGAGCAGAACCATTAAGATGTCTGGTTTAGAGGTCGCCATTGCCCAAGTGGCTGGTCCTACACGCACACACGCACACACGCACACACACACACACACACACACACACACAGTGGTATCAGCAAAAGTCTTACAAATGTTTTATTTGGTTACTGTATGTGTTTACTCCAGTTTGTCTGTTTAGTGGCTGTTTGTATTTTTCAAAAACCCTTAACTGAAAAAACATTTCAATGAAATTTGGTGGAAAGGCCATTTCTCTCTACATATACAGTATTTTCAGCCATCTTTACTTTTTTTCTAAAACAGTTTTGCCCCATTCCTCCATAGTCCTCCAATTAAAAAAACAGTTAAACATCTTGAGAAATATGCTTATTAGCTTTCTTGTTGAGAGAAAAAGATTGATACCACTCTCATGTCTATACGATAATACAGCTACAACCAGCGGCTGGTTAGCTTGGTTTAGCGTCAAGTCTGGAAACTGGGGGAAACAGCTAGCCTGGCTTTGTTGAAAGGTAACAATACTACTACTTGTAAATCCAAATAAAGCTACTGTCATGGCGTCATACAGGAAGAAACCCTTATACATCTTAAGTCTTGAATCTATAAAGATTTAAGTTTACCACACTGGCTCTATCCTAGTGTAGATATGCTAATATGGTAACAAAATTAATAGGAATAGTCTTTTTTTTACCTATCTGGGCTCCCTTTTTGAGCAGGGCGATAACCGCTGAAGTGTTTCTGCAGCCGACCGCTCGGTCCAGAGGACGCATCCCGCTACAATCCACATGCTCCACAGAAGCACCGTGATCCACCAGATGCTGCACCTAACACAGAGAAGGACACAAACAAGGGAAACATTTAGCATGTTTTGTTGATTTACATTTACATGTTGTCATTTATCCAAAGTGACTTACAAGCGAGGCAAGACAATCAAGCGATAGAGGACAGTGACTCAAAAGAGCCGTAGTAGTTTTTAAAAAAAATTAAAGTGAGAAATGACCGGAAGTAAATAATTGGATAATAAATACCCATAAACAACAAGAAAGTAATGCGACAATCAACAAAGTGCAAAAAGGTTAAAGGGGGTCAAATGTTCATGGAGGAGCTGAGTTTTCAGGCGTTTCCTGAATGCACCAATGGAGTCAGCAGACTGTGTGGAGCTGAGTAGGTCATTCTACCATTGCGGAACCAAGAGGAACGAGAAGAGTCTTTCACAGACCAGAGTGGACGGGAGGGGACATATGGCCTGGTAAGTGACTCAATATCAGAGGGTGCAATTTCATTGGTCGACTTGAGGGCAAGCATCAAAGCTTTGAACTTGATGCGAGTCACCACCGGGAGCCAGTGGAGGGAGATGAACACATATATATGACATGAAAATTTCTTTTTTTATCACAGACTCTCTTTACTATTAAGAATTCTTGACACTCTTCAACAGGAGGACAATGCAGAGTATGCAGAACAGGTAAGGTAGAGACAGAGACAAACTCTCTTAAATATGGCAAATACAATGACGACTTCATCTGTTTTACACACCACTTCTGGGTCACCACAGAAGGCAGCCAGATCCAGAGGTGTTCGTCCACTGCGGTCAGCATGCGTTGTGGCTGCACCCCTCTCCACCAGCTCTCTGACCAGTGGGAGCTGGCCTTTCAGACATGCCCAGCTCAGCGCTGTTAACCCTTCCCTGTCGGTCTGGTCGAGAGAGGCTCCTGGAAACAGAAAGAGAGACAGAGAGATTCTCATTGTCCTTTCAGGTCAGATATACTGTTGGGGTCAGAGGTCTGCATTAGAATTAGACTAGGGTTTAAACTGTGTGAATGAATCAACAAAATCATATCCTATATACCATAAAATCTTTGCAGGGAAACTGGTATTTTTCATCCTGGACCCCATCTGTATACCCATATTGTTTATTGGGTGTAATTTTTGTTGGGTGAACAATTGAATTTTATGGTGATGTTGCTACGCCTGCCATCTATGTGTGTATGTGTGTGTGTGGTTTATGTGGCCACCATGCCAGGCTATGTTCAGCAGGTGTCATTTTTAATGTTACTGAGCATGTTGGTGCCAGTGTACCTCTATCCATACACTTGATTAATGATGCTGTTGCATCTGTCAGCTGTGTGTGTGAATATGTGGCCATCATGCTAGGCTATGCGATGCTGTTAATGTTCATCTCGGTGCCTGTAACATTACCCCTGATGATGTATACGGCTTGTATGATTAAACTGTGGTGCATTCAGGCAAGTATAGTTGTAATGGCCTATTTTGGTTAACATACAATACGCGTTTCAGAACGTATTAAGCATGATTGGTCTTGCACGGGCTAGGCCCACCTGGTTTTCTCTGTGCCCACCCACACTGTGATATCTGCCTATGCTACTGGTACAAAGGACTGATAGAGAGGAGGTCCCTGTCCTGGTTGTCATCCAGGGAGAGAGAGTGAAGAGGGTTGACTCATACAAGTATCTTGAGCAAGCAAAATGCAAAGACGCTACAAATTCTAAAATGTGGATGCTTCACACACATCTTCAACCCGGCAGCTCAGGAGATCTATATAATCACCACAGTATTGAAGAGGGCACCCAAGGACCCAATTCCTCCTAATCTATACTTCAATGTCATTTTTTTGCAGATGATACAATTTTATATGCCCCAGGCTCCACAAGCTTGAGTTATGGCCAACAACATGTTTTGTGAGGTCACAGTGACCTTGACCTTTGACCAACGAATTCTAATCAGTTCATCCTTGAGTCCAAGTGGACGTTTGTGCCAAATTTGAATCCCTCAAGGCTTTCCTGAGATACTGTGTTCATGAGAACGGGACGGACGGACAACGTGAAAACATAATGACTCTGGCCGTGGCTGTCGCCAGCGCTGAGGAATAAAAATTGGCAAAGTAGAAGGAATTGGAAATAATTTATGAATGAAAACTGTATTTTGATCAAAGCAGCAGAGTGGTGACATGGCACTGTTGTACTGATGGGAATGTACATTACACAGAATGAAGCAAGGCACCAGGCAAACATGGAGGAAGTGTTAAAATAGCATGGACCTCTAATTAAAACAGGAGCAGATAAGAAACAGGGAGGCTTCTTGCTAAAAACAAGAAATTATGGCCTGAATTTAATACAAGTCTGTTTTAAATAGTGTAATAATAATAACAATAGTAATAATAAGTAATAATAATAATTATTATTATGGTAATGTTTTAATTTACAAAAAAATAACAATGGTATTTATCACAGTAAATTTTGTTGTATTTGATTTATTTGAGTGAAAATGAATATCATTCATGGTTTCATTCAGTTGTTGGTGTTGTTGCTACTGAATGATGAGGTGGTTGCTTACCATGATCCAGCAGCAGCTGGGCGGTGGTCATATGACCCTCTGAGGCTGCCGTCATCAGAGCTGTTCGACCCTGTTGGTCGACCATGTTAACCTCAGCCCCGTGATTCAATAACAACTCCACCACCTGACCCAGAGACACAGAGCGAGACAGAGACTTGACATTTCTGGAGCAGGAATCGAACTAAAACGTGTGTACTCTATATATGTATGTGTGTGCTACCGTACCTGCCAGTGGCCCCGTCTCACTGCGCTGAAGAGTGGTGCCACACCCCGTCTGTTGCCTGTCTCAACAGCAGCCCCCTGTTCCAATAGGAGCCTGCAGACAGGCAGCCTGCCACTCCCTGCTGCTGCTGTCAGAGCTGACAGAGAGACAGGCAGGTCAGTTTGTACTCTGATGCTTTGGCAAAGTTGTTCTTGTAACTTTCATGACAATAAAACCTTTGAATTGAACAGAATTGAACTGAATTGAGAGAGAGAGAGAAACAGAGAGAGAGAGAGAGAGAGAGAGAGAGAGAGAGAGAGAGAGAGACAGACAGACAGGTGAAACAGGTTTCTAACAGCTCTAATCAGCATTGAGGTACAAATTAAAACCTGATGCTTTTTACTGAACAAACAAATATGCCACTGTTTGTTTTGTTTATTTGCACAGTTTTAAATCATACAAATGACAAATACTAGTGAAAATAATATGGCGAGAATAATTGTGAAAATTAGGGAGAGGAAAGAAGCCATTTTTTTTACCATTCACACTGTTACAAATACATACAGTATGTATGATATGAAAAAATAAGCTATTTTAATTTTGCTCTACTTGTTCTAAAATAAGACATTATATGATCTGGAAGATTCTCCTCTTTGAACTGTGTCTTGTATATAAAATTACATCACATTAATATCATATATTGTAAGAAGTTGAGTTTCCAGAAATAAAGGATTAGTGTGGGTTGCAATTCTAACAGAGCGTTTTTGGAGAAGAAAAAAATGTTGCTCTCTCCAACTCAAGTTCTCATTGATTATGATTCTGAGGAATTTAGTAGCTGAAACATTTCTTTATTCTCAAGTGAGATCTTTGATTAATTTTCACAATATTAACTTATTTTTAAAAAAAATATTTAGTAACAATGTATTTGTTTTAAACTACTGCATAAGCAGATAAACCAGAGTTAACTTCTTTAATTAATGACAATCAATTGAAATAGTACTTCAGTATTTGTAGTAGCTTGAGCTTTTTTGAATTCTGATAGCGCTGATATAATTCACATATTTTGTTATGAAACTAGTAACCTGAGACCATTGTGTTGAGGTGATTTGTACTGTAGTGTGCACTTTTCTCCACTAGAGGTCAGTGATGTTCAGCCCAGCAGCCACTGACTTTTCACTCTTGTTCTGAGTTTTGAATGCAGCATAAATGACAAAGGTGAGCCAGCCAACCTGAATGATGTCAGTGACGTTCTAACTGATCATATAGCATAAAACACACACCATGTAACATAACGTATAGCTTGTAAAATATACCACAACATATTTATAATGTTGTTTCACCTTCCTTGAATGTAATGTACCTACGCAACAACTAGTAACATACAGAATAATTACATTTCTGTCTTAAGCCTATTGTTGTGCAAGATCGTAGAAGTACTAGTTGTAGTATTTTTATAATAGCAGAATGACAGTCTTGCAGTATCCACATTTCAGTTTTTACCAAACTTCAAGAAATGTCAGGATTTTAGAATGAATTGCTGTGTTTCCTTCAAGTGTTCACTACAGTTTACAGTAAACAGGACCACTCTGCAGCCAACGCAGCACAGAAACATGCTTCCAATTGTGGAGGTGAAGGGTAAAAACACAAATGAGCTACTAATTATGCACCAGAGTGGCTCTACACTGGCATGGATAAATGTATGCCTTCATTTGCCTGAGCCTGCACATTACAGGGCACTGCTGTGTTTACAGGCTCATACATGCTGTAGTTGTACATGTGTTTATGTGTGCATCTGTTGTCTGTCTGATAAAATCAATAGTATTAGTACAGCATTGGCAATAGTCCTGAAGTATTCAAATACCTGCAGTGGCAACATTTTAGTAGTAATGAGTAGTACAGTAGAAATCATGCAGAATGAGTATTTGTTGTGTAGTTGTTGTAGTACCTGTTTCTCCCCACAAGCTGTCAGATGTGTTGATTTCAGGTCTTTCCTCTTCGTCTGCGTCTTCCTCTGGAAGATCCAGTAGGTATGACACAACCTACACACATGCACAATAACAAATGTTATAATCATATTGCAAATATATTTTCATGATTCAGTAACACACGATATCTTAAACATGTGTGTTTGTGTGTGAGAGTTTAGATCACCTCTGCGTGTCCCATGCTGGAAGCTGCAATCAGAGACTGCTGCACCGCTTGGCCCCTGCTCACCCCCCTCTGGCCGCAGCAGGAAGTGCAGCTCCAGTCCGCATGCTTCAGCAGGAAGGGCAGCACCTCGAGGTGGCCCCGCTGAGCCGCGTGCACCAACACACACCGGCCCGAGCTGTCCACATGACCCACCTGTGCACACAGAGAGACAGAGACTTAGAGGCAGCGACCTGTGCGCTTGGAACATGGCAGTGCCACCACAACTTCATCTCCACACACACACACACGCACAACAGACATCCTTTAAGTCAATACCATAGACAGTTTGTGATAGTCACATGATAGTAACTATTACACTACTACCACTGGATGGCACCAAATGTACATAATGTTTTAAAAATCCTTCACATGGTGAATTTGAATTCTCAAAGACAGACAATCTTAGCAGGCAGACACATAGGCAGCTACCTTAGCTCTGTGCTGACTCAGCATGGCAACAACGTCCACATGTCCAGCTGCAGCCGCGAATCCCAGCGCAGTCAAACCATCATGTGACTGAGCATCCACCTACAAAAACAACACAGAGGCCTTAGGTGTGGTCGCAGTAAACTGACACAGTCTTCCGATTACAACCCAGCACCATGTTTCTTCCACCACTCTAACATTTATCAGTCTCGAGGCCACTCTGTATTGATGGTATCAATTTAAGTAGTGAGCAGTTCACTAATGACTTTATTAGAAATGTTTTAGAAACACAATACTACCCTCATCAGCTGAAAAGAAAATACGTTCTTCAAGAATACAGAAAAGAAGAAGAAAGGAAAATGAGGAAGCGATATTTCCCATCCGAAGCATGAAAGATTGAATTGGAATAATGACTCGTGGATTCTGTGAGAGGGATATTGAGACGTTTAGAACTAATTTTCTTCCAATGTGAATTTGTGCAGGAATTCTGGCTTTCGTTTCAGAGCTGATTTCAATCCAAGGATATATTGCTGCATCCTATATGGTTTGTAATTGAATTTTTTATAATAATAAATAAATTATAAAATATGTCTGAAACATCCTGTCAGTGCTATGATAACACCAACCTTGGAAATCTCTGTAACACTAAGAAAAAAAAGCTTTTTTTTTACCTGAGCTCCGTGGTCCAGCAGCAGTGCCACGGCATCAGAGTGGCCCAGGTGAGCGTGGACGCACAGCAGGGGGGCGTTGTTGAGGACATCGCTCCGATAATCCACATCAGCCCCGCCCAGAATCAGCAACCTGCTCACCTGGACAGGTAGAGAGCCAAGTTACAGTCTACCTGTATAAGCATGTGTGTGTGTGTGTGTGTATGTGTGTGCAGTGTGTTACCTTGATGTTAGGAGTGTAGAGGTTGCGCAGCGATGAGAGAGCAGGACTCACGCTCCCTGTGCTGTAGGACAGCCACAGCCCTTGCAGAACTGAGGAGGAAACCCCAAGCTTCTTACTCAGGCCCTGGAGACGAGAAAAGATGCCACGACAACAAACAGTTATGCACATGGATAATAGCAGGGGTTAGAAAAGTCACTGCCGCAAAGTCATGATAGCTTGTACATGTATATATTTTAAGTCTTCAGCATTCAGGCATTAAGTTGACAGAAAACATCCAAATTAGGTTATTTTGTATCTTTTTTACACCACTTAAACGGACATCCGTGGGCTCTAGATAGCTAATATGGAATTCTTGTGAGAAATGGAAGCAAGCAGCAGTTACAACACATGCACAACTGCACAAAGCACACAAAGCACCTTCCCTTGTAGGTAGTGTGAAGTGTATCACAGATTATCGACAGGCAGCACAGGTTAAAATCACTAAAAGCATTACTTTTAATGTAATGTAAGAAATGCCTGCTGTTTGCCTGCTGCACAAGTAAAGAGCACATAATCTATCTTAGTGATGATATATATTAGTGATGTCAGCATGTATGAATAGTCCAAAATATAACAGACATTAGATACAAATATAATAGATATGAGGAATGATTCTCAAGATGACATCACTAAGAAACCTGTCTACAGCCTCCTGAAACACTTGACTTTGTGTGTGAGCTCACCTTGTAGATGTGAGCTTTCAGGATGTGATGACCCAGCTCCAGCGTCTGCTGTCGGTTCAGCTTTCCTTCCTGTCTGCAGAGCCAGAAGGCCAGGAGAGTGTGACCACTCCTAGAGACAAACAAACGGAGATCAGACTCATCAGTGAAGGCGTTTCTCTCTCTCTCTCTGTCTCCCTCTTTTCCGCTTCTCGCTGCCTGTTAGTGTACCTGGGGTCGCAGAGGAACCTGTCGTCCTGCCCCTCCTCCCTCCACACCAGCCACTCCCTGAAGGAGGCGTGGTTTAGCATCCTGCTGCCGTCGCTCCGCCGCAGCAGGAAAGAGGAGAGCTGCTCCAGCCGCTGCACAAACTCCACCCATGACAGTGTTCCTCCAGTCAGAGCGCCCGCATTCACCACCTCGAACAGCTGGAGGAGGAGAGGAAGTTATATTTCAAGTTTATTTTTCTATGTTCATATTGTCAAAGATGCCAACAAGACTCTGTGAGGCTGTACTTAGGCTTATGTTATGTTATGCATGCTTATGTTTAGCAGGTGTAATGTTCACCTGTTTCAATTTAGCCTGTTAATATTTGTTAATTAGCACTGAGCACAGCTGAGGCTGATTGTTGTGAGTGTCATTAGTTTTGCAGGTATTTGGACATGAATAAATTTTGACCTGATGATGGTGCTATAAGAGAAGTTAAGGCTGTTACAATTCATTCTGAGAGAGACAGGAATTTGTGTACCAAATGTCATGACAATGCATCCAATAGTTGTCAAGACATTTCACTAAAAACAGAAATGTCAGCCTCATGGTGGTGCTAGAGGAAAAGTCAGGGGATCATCAAAGTCATGCTAGCCATGCAGGGGTTGTATTTTGTTGTCTTTTGCCCAAACCAATCAGTAGTGAGTGACAGATCTATCCTGGTGACATGCTGTTCAGTCAACATGGAAACTGCATGTATTGCTTATTGTTTTATATTAAGAGCTGTCAATGAACACAACACCAAACCTATTTAAACAGCTGAAAAAAATCAAAAATCAAAGCATGGTTTAGAGGTTTGGAACCAGGCAAGCAATTTGAATATTTCTATATAAAAACATTCACACACACACACACACACACACACACACGCAGACACAGTGATGGCGTGTACCTGCTGGTCGGTCAGTGGGTGCAGTGATGCTACAGTAACGTTGAGCAGTGGTAGAACTCTCTGAAAAGATGACTGGGTGGGAAACCGCATGTTGAGCTGCAGCAGGTAGACCTCTGCTAGACTCACAGGAACAACCTGTACACATGCACAGACACACACACACACACCTGAAGTCTTCCTTTTTACTGTATATCCAACTGACTATGTCTGACTGCACTGGTACATAATTAAATGTCGTCTAAATGAGTCATTGAGTAATTTATTGGTTCATGTTGAAATGCATAAATGACAAAATGAGTAACATATGCGAAAAACTCAACTGACTTTCATCAATATACATCATCTGATAATTCAACTGCTTTTATCTTAATCTTTAAATGACGGTTCAACTGCTTTCAGCACTTACTCATCAAGTATCACTTTAACCGCTTTCAGCCTCTTCACATCAACTGATGCTTCAACCAATTTTTCTTTTCAACTGACATTTGAACAGCTGTCAGTGGTGGAAAAGAACTAAGTACATTTACTCAAGTACTGTACTTGAGTACAGTTTTGAGGTACATGTACTTCACTTGAGTATTTCCATTTGATGCTACTTTATACTTCTACTCCACTACATTTCAGAGGGAAAATATTGTACTTGTACACAATGGATAATTTAACAAGATTTTAAAATATGACAGAGATGAAACCAGTGGTTTCCGACATTTTTGGCCTTTGACATCTTACAAAAAGCAGTGTGTAGTCGGGGTCACATTACAGATGCCAAATAGTGATTTATCCCTCTAAACCTGCAACTTTCAGCACAAGGTTTAACATTTAGCTGTTTCTAGTTTATTAATGTAGAATGAATAATAAAACTAAGTGACTATGACAATTCCAAGGGAGGTAAGTAATTATCTATTATAAGAGTAAGAGGCAGGTGAATAACCAGACTAACTTCATTTTCCTTCATCCTTTTTTCATTTGACCTTCACTTCATTCTATTCTTTCTTCACTCCTTCCTTCCCCTCCCCTTCCTCACCTTAAAGCTGGAGCTCTTTAGGACCAGGTATCCTCCTTCTATCAAGTCCAGGGTCAGTTTCAGGTAGAGGTACGAGCCTCTGCTCAGACTCTTCAGGTGGCTGATCAGCTTGGCCAATGCTGTGTTGTCAAGGCGACCATTACTCAGTGACACGTTGCTCTGGATCTCAGCACTGCTGTGGATACGTTGCATCAGGTAACCCTGAGAAAAAAACAGACAGACATATTGAAATGTGGATAGACAGACAGACAGACAGACAGATACTGTAAACAGGCAGCCTGTGTGCATGTTACCTGCAGGTCCTGGTCTATGGCGTTGTTCTCTTCCATCCTGTCTAGAGAGATGTGGTGAAAAGGTAATGAACGAGTGATGTCCTGTTTGAGAGAAAGACAGAAAAACAGACTCTGGATGAATTAGCTTCAGACAGATGACATTTCAAGCAGGCTGAACCCTTCCTACACTGAGTGAACATGTTTTCTGTGCTCTAATTGGTCTTGATTTCAATTCTGAAACTGTAAAAACATGACAAAATGTTTTTTTGCTGATAAGACAGGCAATCACAAATCGTCACATTTTTGAAGGGAGTTTGATGAACATGGATGTGGCTGGGTTAAACATAAATGCATATATATTAGTGAGAATGTAACAGTTTCAGCAGCTTAAATGCACGATTTACTATTCAACAGCTGTCAGGTTTTGTTTTGTGAAGTCTATTTTTGCTTGTGTGTGTGTGTGTGTGCGTGGGCGTGCGTATACCTGCTGACTGGTCCTGACAGTGGTAATGACCTTCAACCAGGAAGGAAATTTCTGGACGTTTCGGGTCAGGAAGGAAGTCAGTGTGTCACCGTAGTCCGGCCGGTGGAACTCTGCCTCATTGAGGCCGTCAATCAGTATAATAAGCCCCGCCCCCTCCACATGCAACTTCCTCTCTGGAGAAAAACAATATAGAACAGCACAGATTAAGTACAGTTCCTGGCCATTATAGAATAGAATCTAGCAGAATACAGTAGAATCTGTATGCACCTCTGTAGAGAGTGTCTAGTGGTTCTAGTATTCCTCTCTGGAGGGCGGAGCCCGGATCCTGGATACAGGAGCGCAGACTAAGTGTGCTCTGTAGCTGTGGTGACCGGTGCAGCAGCTCCCGATAGGCTGACAGCTGAGGGGCGTCACTTAGCATCGCCGCCATGTTGTGGACGAACTCCGGAACCAGACAGGTGTGACAATTATCAGCCTGACAGAAATGATATGAGACTACCTGCAAAGACAGACAGGAGGAAATATGTGCATCATCTGTGGATTTCAGTAAGACCTCGAGTTTGTTATTGAGGATTTCTTTATCAGACTTTCAAGTTTCAGTAGAAATCAGTAGAAAAGTGTACTGTGTAACATCCATATTAATCACCAGCAGGCTACATCCAGCATCACACTCTAACAATTCCTAGGCTAAACATTCACAAAGACTGCAAAGAGGGTGAAACAGTTAGCTTGGCTCTGTCCAAAGTGGGGTGCATGGGAACTGGTATGTTCACTAGTTGCTTTGGACAGAGCCAAGCTAACTGTTTCCCCCTGCTCCCAGTCTTTGCTCTGAGCTAGGCTAACCAGCTGGTGGTTCCAGCTTCATATTTACCGTACAGACATGAGAGTGATATTAATCTTCATCTCTGCAGCCATGGCAGAGATTTGAGCTCTCTGTATTACTGACTTATTATTACTGATGCATATATGTGTAAACAACAGCAGTTTTATTAAAGTTGCAATTTTAAATACTTTATATACAATCTACTTTATGTACTGGGCCTTTTAATCTAAAAAATCATCATCTTGTATAAACTGATTATATGTTTTGTGTTTAAAATCTGAATCTGTAAAGATCTTAGTGAGTAGTAAGTAAATAAAGCCGGGATGCTACCTGTCCTGCAAGCCTCCTTAGCGCCTCCTCCTGTCTCCTCTTCATCTCTGGAGTCCCTGGACAGCTTCCTCCTCCTCCTCCTCCTCCTTCATCTCCTCCTCCTCTTCCCAGGGAATCGTGGGAGAAAGAAACAGATTCTACATCTGGAGTGAGGGAGCAGGGAAGAATATCAGAACTTTTCAACGTTTTAAATCTCAGTAAAGATGTAAACACACAAACCAAGTCTCTTTGTCTCTGTGACTGCTACTTTATTTACTCTTAACTGCATTTCTACTGCTCTGGTGTATTTTTCCCACAGCATGATTTAATGGGTTTTTCTGGTGGTTGGCTCAGCTATGTGTCTAGTTGCCGGTTGTGAGTGTGGCTGATTTTATTGGGTTCTGCATGATGACTCAGCTGTCTCTTCCTGAATGACTAAGGTTGTCTTCACGGCTGGAATAACTCATTGGGGGTCCTTTGGCAAGCATGTGATATGTGATCCTGCCAACAATCTGCTCTTTTACTCTCAAGCTCTGACCAAATACAGGGTATAATGTATAAAATGAAGCAGGACCCCTAGTTTTTATTAGTGATTTGTGTCTGGGCCTGAAATCTAATTTAAATATCATGTACAAATACATGAGAGAGCACAGGTCCAATCACCAAAAATTAGGGGTGTAATTCAAATCTACAATCTGTATCTATATTTGTTGATGTCAAACAAATATCTGTATTTGGATTCATACCAGAAGAAGGCCGGGCTTACCCTACACATTATTGGTAGTCATGCAGACTGTTTCATTTCCATGTTTAAGTGCTTTTTACCGTCATTTATTCTCCTCATACAAATATGTGTAAGTCTAGCTGCCAAAACACAAACCAAAAAACATAACATTTTGACCACGTATTAATTCATCAAATAAAAATTTTATCCCACCTCCAAAAAAAAGACAAACAGTAAGTCTAAATGGAGTCTACAAAAAATCCGTGTAACGGTAAATGAGGAATAGAAATAGAAAACGCTTTTGTAATGGAAAAATGCAATCAGAATTGCAAAACAAACTAGAGGTGGTGTGGAAAGAGGCCCAGATAAATGTGAAGTTAGTCTGAAGTGTGGTGCGAAGTGAAAAATGAGAAAGCTACTGACAAAAATCTGAAAAGCCTTCTTGGCCATTTTGCATGCGCTTTTGAGATAGTCCTTAACTTCAGCTCATTTTTCTGTCTACTGTTAAGTCACGCAGGGTGCCAGGCTTCTAAACTGGCTCATTTGGTAAAAATAACACCAGTACAACATCAGTCAGTCTTTATCCTTCCCTGCCGGCTTAAATATGGACAAACTGGTGAAAAGTTATTTAGGGATGACGCTCGCTAAATGTCTTAATAATCATTATAAATCTATCAACAACAAAATGACAAATTTATTCTGCTTTGGCAAGTTTTACGGAGTGTATTTTTATATTTAAACTGATTTATGGAAATTCATCCAAAACGGATACTATTCTAAAGAGTAGGTTCTGCGGATTGTTGCAAGGTGTGCATGATGTCTGTGTGTTTGAGTGGGTTTGTATCTGTGCAGAAACTCTGAATGATGGATTCATATTTGTTTGCACCCCCACCATGAATCCACAAAGAATTTCCACAGGCTGGCATGGCTGTGCCTGTGGACTGGATTCAGGCTTGTGGGTGTTTTATGGTGTCATTTTTACTCATTTCTAACTTTGAGAACGCACATAAAACGAGGTGCCAATCAATGTGACCTGTGAATGCGAGTCCATCCAAAACACAACTCTTCCCTGATACACCACGCTTTATTCACCAACTTGCCTTCATCAGGGTGATGTCTGAGGTTGTTTCCAGTTTTCTCATATACTGTACAATCCATCGAACACTCATGTGACTGTGAACAACTGAAATCCAGTTGCATTTCATGGAAATCCAGCCCTGAAATGAATAGGACCTGAGAAGGGACCTTGTCAAAGAGAGGGGGAAAAAGAGCATAAAGAGGGAGGGATTATGGTTTTCCAAATTAGGCGACTAGACTTGAAGACGTGAAGAAGTTTTTGAGTTTTTCCAGTTTCTACTGGATTATATTTACTCTCCAAGAACAGGATTTTTTGGGGGGAAATTTCAACTGTAGATTAACATTGAAATTTGTTAGGTATATTCAAAAATATTAAGAGATGCGAGATTATACCGTGTTTTGAAAAATCAGGTTTAAGAATGAAGTTGAAAGATCACTGAAGGCTATCTATATGTTTATAAGTTTACAAGTTTATATTTTGAGTATTTTGTAAAAAGTATTTTAAAAGGATTATGGTAATGTTTTTTTGTATACTTTGTATATATGGTAATCTATAAGTCACATGACTGCTCATTGGACTGTCTATAAGGAACTATAAACAATCTCTAAGACCTCCACAATGAAGGCAAGATAATCAGTTGGTAAATGAAGCATGGTGTTGAGAAGAGGTGTTGAACGTGTTCTAATTTTGGATGAGTACTACTAAAACATAGGTGACTTGATTGATATCACAAGCTATACACATCTTTTTTCTTTTCTGTCTCTCTGCTTACGTTTGGGCATTGTCTGGTGGCTAGCAGCGGTCGGCCACATGCGGTTTCCATGACAACTGAGCGCCACCAGACGGGCAATGATGGCAGTTTTGCCAAAGCCCATGTTGCCAACAATAACCACGCCCCGAATGGTTGATGGGTCATCGCTGCGGAGACAGGCGTCTACTTCTTGGAAAAGCCACTCCCTGCCGGTGAACAGCCAATCAGATGAGAGCCCGGGAACCTCAAAGTGGAGGGGCTTCAGGTTGAGAGATGGAGTGAAACGAACTGCAGGAGGAGAGGGGAGCACAGGAGTATGGTAATACTGCCTATAAATGAGTTGTGTGTATGTCTGTTAGACACACTTTCTCATTCACTTGAATAACTGGTACTGTATGTATGTGTGTGTTTGTACGTGTTTACCTCTGTGATCTTGCTGACTACGACTCCCGGAATTCTGTCTGGGCATTCTGAGGGACGTCCTGGAAGGGATGTGTCTTTGCTGCTCATCCAGATAGGCCAGATCTTCAAGATGGGCAGAACTAGTGGCTAGAGAGAGAGAGAATGAAAGAGAAAGTCCTGTTCATTTACTGCACAGACAAGGTTATGTGACTGGCATTTGGAGCTCTTCCAATCATCAGTACAAAAGATGAACAGCTGCATTAGAAAACATCTGGTCATTTGATAAAATGTCAAAGGTACAAGACTGTGTACATAAAAAATGTAAGAAGAGAAGTTAACTACAACACACAAGGGGCATGTTAGTACAAAACATCCAATCACAGTGCTTAACTAGCAGAGTGCATTTTTACATTCTGATTTATTTAGAATATTTTGTTGTGACGCACCACACAAAATAAAACCCCTCCCTACCAAAGAAGAGTTGAATATCACTAAATTGTCCCTCTCGGCTCCCTTACAATAAAGATGGCGGCAAAGCTAACAAAAACGGGGATTTATTTATCTTGTATCCTACATGCCTAACTTTAGTGGATCATAACATATTAAGTATGGAATTAATCAACAGGTGCTCCGGTTTAAGATGAGACCAAACTTTTCTCTGGATGTCAGTTTTTGAGCCATGACAAAGGCCAAAATGTGGCCTGCAACAGACTTGTTTTTACATAGCCGATTCCTGGAAGTGCCTGTTGCTGCAGTTGTTGATCACGTGTGGCCCCCACCAGTTGGTTTAGAGGAGTGAGGAGTCAGCAGTCAATGGCGGTATAACACTTTATAAAATAGGTTTTTCAACAATTATGAATCACTGAAACTACAAGAGTTTCTTGAGTATACAGTCATAAATGTGCACCAAAAATATAAGGCTGATAGGCTGCTAATGGCAAGTGGAAGCTAAAGTTTCCTTTACATTTAACATACATTTAACAGTTTGAATCAGTTTACTTTCAGAATCTTGGTAAAATTTGGATGAATTCAGTCACTGTTGTCCACTATATTATTCTCAATAAGCATGTTGAAGTTGCCACAGCTTCTGTGCTTCTGACTGGCTTCTTCTCCCTATGAATGGCAGCAGAAGCTCATGGGTATTGCAGTATTTAGACCCACTGTCCATGCCAAACTGTTTGTTCTCACAAACAAAGTTGAGATAATTAACACTGATGGCCAGAACAAAAACTAGGGAGCAGGATTTTAGAGGCTGATATTGATATTAATGTTTGAGAGTTACTGATAACTGATAATTATATATCTGGTAGGTGTATTTTTTCACTTTGAACAGATCCAGGCTAGCTGTTTCCCTCTGTTTCCAGTTAAGCTAAACTTGGCTAAACATACCCTGAGTCCAGCTCCATACTTAAAGTTGTAGTTTAACATTTTGGGAAACATGGTTACTGGTTTTCTCGCTGAGAGTCAGATGAGAAGATTGATACCACTCTCATGTCTGTGACCTACATCCAGGAGACGGTTAGCTTAGCTTAGCATAAAGATATGAAGACAGGAACAGGGGGAAACAGCTAGCCTGGATCTGTCCAAAGGTAACGAAGTCTGCCCAGCACATATGAAGCTAACTAATAAATACCATATATCTTTGTTTGATCTGTACAAAAATCTAAATGTAAAAACGTCAAGCTGTGGGTACACACTGGACAATCATGGAGTGCAGTGACTTCCTAGATTCTCTGATGGTTGCCTGGCAACCTCATGGTGACAATAAGACTCCTTGAAACCTTTCTCTAAATGGTGCATGAGTGTACAGCTTGTGAATCATGAGCCACTGCATGAACACATAAGACAAGTTAATATCTGAATACAACCACACACAAAACCCAAGGTTTGAAAACAGTGAAAGGTCTGTTCTAGACGGTGGTCTGAGTCCATTACGTGACAAAGCTAAGTCATGCACATTAGTGGTTAAAAGTAATTTTTTAAAGAGAAAGAAACGCCTTCCTTTTCTTTCTTTTGTTAGTGAAGTGAAGAACATTTGAAGGATATTATCTGAGGAACGGAGTGTCTGACTGCCACGACAGACGCCATGAAGCTGATTCGAAAGCTAACAAAGCACTGACAAATGTTAGAAACTTTGAACTGTGTTGACTCCGGACAAAACAGACTAACAAAAACTCACCAACAGTTCGATCCAATCAATCTAGTTACAATCCTCTAACACCACAGCGAATGTCAGCGCTGGCTGTGCCTCGTATCCTGTGTGTGTCTGTGTATGTCTGTGTGTTATGAGAAACGTCACACATGTCACTTCCTTCCTTTCCCAAAGCACTCATGGTTTACAGTTTTTACGGGACAGAGAAAGAGAACAAAAGAGGAAGGGAAGATGAGATGTGAACATGTTGCTGTTTTTTAGTCAGGTTGTTTTGTATCTACATATAACAAACTACAGACAGCTGGATGGATCATGCAGCTTCAGTATCACCTGGGGTCTGTATCACACATCTGTATCACTGGTGATCCTCGATACACAATACCATCAGACTGTTTATCAACCGGCTCAGTCAAAATTTTAGAGGAGTTAAATGCTAGAATTTTGTCTCGACAAAATGACGTAATGCTGACTGTGTTGCTAAAGTTGAAAAGACACAAGTGAAAAAAGACACAAGAAATGAATGCCTGATAAGATCTCTCTAAGAGAAATGGGTTTATTATTAACTTGGAGCTAATTATAGCTGCATCATTTTTTTTTTGGCCACTTGAGGTCAGTGAATCAAGCTGTAAACACAATGCTGACATATTATGATACTGAGGCTTGCAGTATCAGTGACATCTTTAAAATCACTTTTCAAAACTTATCTTTTGCAAAAAGTCTTTCATTAAAGCTGGCACACTGTTTTATTACCATCATGTTGCATCTGTTTTATTATTATTATTGATTTTTATTGTTTTTATCTTATATTATTGTTAGGACTTGTATTCAATTTTTACCTGGTTCATCATGTAAAGCGCTTCATACTTGTTATTGTACTTGTGTTTTGTACTTGATAATTATATCATCACTTCATAAAGTTGAAATAACGTGTTAGCAAAACCTATTTACACATCTAGCAGACACATTAGAATTCATTTGGAGTCATGTTTTTGTCCACCTGATGAATATAAGTCCAATATCCACTCTCCTTTTAGCTTTGTTTTGGTTCTCATCGAACACATCTGGCTCTTTAGCTGCTAAACGCTACGCTACGTTCTCCAGATACTGTAGCTATTAACTGAGTGTGTGCTGTTTGGTGCTGAGCAGTCATATAAAGTCTCTTCATCAGAGCTTTTTCACTGAAAACATCTGTCTGCTGTTGCTGGAAACTGAGCAGCCAGACTGAACCAAAACAGTACATTTGCAGACTGTGAAACCAAAACAATGTCATTTGATCCATTGTTAACATAAAAATGTTGATTAATGCAGTTTTAACAGATTTTTTTTTTCTAATAAAAAGGCTACATTGGGCATACTTTTCATCATCTCATTGTGACTAAAAAGATTTAATACTCATAAAGTTGCCACATGTTACCTCAAGTTGTAAACTATCTGTTTGTTAAAAGCCCAGTGCCTGTATTGTATCTCTGACATAATTATTATGGAAAGCAATCTATAAAAATGTCTCTATTGTGCTTTATTATTTTTAAACCTGCAATGATGTCATGAAATTTGAGCAAGCACTACAGCTTCACTATCTCTAGTGAGCTCCCTATAGTTGAGTGGGAAGGAGTGATACATTTCCTTCCTAACAGGAAAGCGTGTGTGGGAGCACACTGCAGGACTGCTACCACTTGATCCACACGCACACACACACCCACGCATGTCATCCATCTTACCAGCAACCGAATTGGGGCGGGGCATGAGGTAGAGAGGGATGGAATGGGTGGAGCCAGAAGAGCGGGCGGATTCAGGTCCTCGGTCTGGGTGGAGTTTGTTGAGGCTGTAAGTGGAAGCGGCCATGCTGTCCTCCGCCCTGTACAGGAAGCCTTCGTTCACACGTCCTGCCGCTACCATACAGGAAGAGGAGGTGGAGGACACCACTGACCGCCCCCCTTGCCGCCAGAGGTTGAGGCTGCTGCCATGGTAACCGTCGCCGGGGTGCTTGGCGCCGTCGTCCCGCTCAACTGCCGACTCAGCAGAGTAGCTGGTCAACGTGGCTGCAGGAGAGAGAGTGGGAGAGAGACAGAAACAGTTAATAATGTAGCAGTGTAAGGGTTTCTTATTGAGGAAACTGTGCAGTATCTGACCTATAATGCCACTGTCTCTGCTCTCCAGGGTAGAGGTGGGGGAGGTGACGGAGGCGTGGTTGGAGGAGGCGTGCTTGTTGTTGCTGTTTGCCTCCCCCCCAGCAGGAGGCTGCAGTGTGGAGCAGGGTGATGTGCTGCTACTGGCCAGACTGGAGGAAGGAGAGATCCTCTGTGGGAAAGAGAAGAGACATAAATATTTATAAAGGCGTGTACATGCAGTCATGTATCTTCAGTTTGTTACATTTTTCTTTTTACTGTTATTATTCATCATATATTATTCAATGTTTGGTTTATATGTGTTCTTGTTTCTCATGGTTTTGTCTTTTATGCTGTCTTGCTTTAGAAACAATGGCTTTTATGCATTTTTTTGTAATTTTGTTTTGAAAGAGAGAGAGAGAGGGAATATACAGTGTGCAGTTTTGGGAACAAATAAATGTAATTTAATGTCCGTGTTATGTGATATAAAATGTTCATAGACTATATTCATACAGTATTAAGAGTATGCTAATACAGTATATCTAAAATAAAGTGGTAATATAAGGTGTAATGTGAAGCAAGACTTATTGCTATTTATAGACTTGTACTCTCAATGGTGGAAGGTAACAAAGTACATTTACTCAAGTGCTGTACTTAATTTCAATTTTAAGGTACTTTTACTTGTACTATATCCATTTTGTGTTACTTTATACTTCTACTCCACTATATTTCAGAGGGAAATATTATAATATAGTACTTTTCTACTCCAATACATCTATTTTACAGCTGTAGTTAGTTACTAGTTACTTTGCAGATTAATGATTTAATTAAAACCTATAAAGTGAAGTAGAGAGTAGAAACATTACAAGTGAGGCAGATAAGATTTTTAAAATTTATGTTAAATAAATAATTAATTCTGCAGGTGAGGTCAAATGTAGTAAATGTTTTTAGGTAAAAGCAAGTTGGAAAAGGTGAGTTGTAAGCTAAACATATCCAATATGATTATTGTTATACAGCACATTAAACTAAAAATTAGTATATAAAATAGAGATAACATGTTAATGTAAGTAATAATAGTCCAAAAATAATATATAATATTCTGCTGTATAATTTTTACTATTATTATTTTAAATCTATAATATGTAACTATTCCACATTAAAATGTCTAAAAACAACTAGACCTATGTTATATATTATGTTGAGTTGTGTACTTACATTATCCCAAATGTTTCCAACAATTTTCAAACCCAGAGAAATCAGTAAGTTTAATCAAGGTAACGGTCTGTTTCAGTTGGTTGTCAGTCAATGGCGTCATACCTCCTCTACCAAAGAGTATAGTGCACAAGATGCATGCGCCAGCGCTGTGTTTGTCCACTACAATTGCATCTACAAAAGAGTATAAACCTACAAGATAACACATCGACGTTGTGACTGTTTGCCACAATGGCATCTACCAAAAACCTTATACCTTCAAGATAATACGTCTGCATTGTGGTTGTTCAGCAGAAACTGTTATAAATGGACTTTTATTCAGTTTTACGCCACATTTTTATGATAAACTTTTTAGATCTTTGTCATTTTTAATTATATATTTTAACTGGATGAAGGATTTTAGTCATTGGACGTCTGGATCTTAAGTTATCAGAGAAACAAGTGTTTCCTACAACAGAGCTTGAAAATGCAATTCTGTTCAGGAACCAACTGTCACATGAAACAAGATGTATTTACTGAACTGGGTTAGCCAGCTTAAACAAGTTTTACATCACTGAAAATAGATTTCCAAAGCATACTGAAATAAATGGAAACCTATAGCAGCTGGGAGAGCTGGGACAAAGGTGATTCTCAGTTCAGATTTTCACATTATTTTATTTCTGAATACAAATTATACTGTATAAAGTAAAAGTGACACTTTGTTATTATTAATTGTGCTTTGCCAAATGCTGGATTCAGATTCAGAAATGTCTCTGGTACATAATATGTAGTTAGATAAAAGGTATATACTTTACTTATATACAACAACACAACAACACCACCGACTGAAAATTTACAATACGGTTTAATTCACTTAACTACAGGACACCTCTTCAACCTTTTCTGTTTTAAACATTTTTTTGCAAGTGAGGCAGTGACTACCTGTCCATCATCCTGGGCATGGTAAGGTGACCCCGGCTCCCCACTGACGATCTTTTCCCCCAGCAGGAAGCCCAGCCTGGTCATCAGAGCATCAGCTGCCTCGTCTACAGTGGGGGGCGGTCCTAACTCCTCCTCCTCACCTGGAGAGCCGGAAAGAGGAAGAGAGAAAATGGAGGATGAGAGATGTTCAAAAGCTTGTCAGGTGTGGTGTCTGTTTTCCAGTCTAGTTGTTTTGTAGCGATTATCACAATTACAGTCTACTGCATATGGAAGTTCCTTAACAAGAAAAGCAAGAGCATACAATAAAGTTGAGTATTCAACAATCTGGGAGTCAAGATTTAAGAGCAAGTGTGACCAGAATTGTGAATTTTGAGCACACAAAATGAATTGTATCAATAAATTTACAACATACAAGACATTAAGTCCATTAAAGGGGACATATTATACACATTTCTAGGTCTATATTTATAATCTGGGGCTCTACTGGAATATCTCTGCATCATTTACAGTTCAAAAAACTCCTTATTTAACTCATACTGACCCTTTATGCAGCCCCTCTGTTTAGCCTCTGTCTGAAACAGGCAGTTTTAACTCCTGTCTCTTTAAAGCCCCCTTCCTGATGAGCTCACTCTGTTCTGATTGGCCAGCTCTCAGAAGCCGCCCCTTGGCAGACAACCGCTGGGTCTTGGGAGGCTACGTCAACAAACCATGCAACAAACTATGGTAGTAGGATTTCACTATTTTTCCTCGTTCTTACTCTAATTGTCAACTCATCAAATACATCTGTATATGTTCAAGCTGGAATCCCATCCGAAATATGAGAGTGGACAACGCAAACAACACATGGGAGAAACATTGGCAACAAAGGCCACGGAATGGACAGCTGTTTATGGGCATGCATGATGAGCTGAAATCTGCTCGTCTGCAAACGAAGTGCTCAAAGCAGGTTGAAGCCCTGACTTTTGACTTGCAGGGAGCGTTTCTACATATGTTAGCCTCAGGTTTTGGAACTTTGACCATGTTAAGCATAGATATTCAACATCATATGAGTATATAAATAATAGACAATGACAAAAAGCATAATATGTCCCCTTTGAACATCGGAAAATCTCAAAGTGCTGAGTTTGTAAATTATTTTTGAGGATCCAGCAGGAAGTCAGCTGGCTCAGTCAGCAAAGGACCAAAAATGCCTGGAGCCTGAGGAACCCTAAAAATCAAAAAATCCACCCCCAACCCCCCCCCAAAAATTGACATATGTGCCCTATGAGTGACTTTGGAATGAATAGAGTGCCCAAAGATTTTCCTGTGAATTAATTCTATAAAATACTGCTCGCTGCTGCTTTACAGGTTATGTACATGTAATGCTAAAGTTTTGATACGTCCAAAACTTGGATTTATGACCAAATACATGCAAAATGAATGACATTCCGATCAGCCTCAGCTGCAAACATTAGCATGCTAACACACTAAACTAAGATGGGAACGTGACAATTCACATCACCAAGAGCAAAAACCTTCACATCCATGTAGTCATGTGATCCATAATTCATATAAAAATATTGATTTTAGTCGGTTTTGTATTAAATTTACCAATGTATTGGTTGGGCTTTATTTGTTTTGTACCTTTCTTTGATATATTTTCTTTTTGAGCCTTGCAGTCAAGTAACAGCATGGTCACATGATTTGAGTTTGCAGTGGTAGAAACGGAAACTGGTAACTGGAACAAAGTCATTCAACATTTATTGTTCTCTCGGTAATGAAAACCTCTGTTTCTCCCATGTAAACCCCACCCATCTGCTCTGTTGTCCTGGTGACCTGGAGCCATGCTTCCTTGTACTAGGAGATTGGATCTATCCAATCAAGACGGAAATAGCTATTAATCCATGCAATCAGGGGTGGTTATGTAAACAAAACTGAACCGTAAGAGATCTTAAACACCCATAAAAAAACATGATCTCACTAACTGGTGCAAAGCCCACTGGGATGACCGTGTGAGCGTGTGCATAACAGTGATTGATCTCCATATTAATATATTCACTATCATGACCCAAATATGCCAAGCATAGACACACACACACACGTGCGCGCAGACACATACACGCACGCACACACATGCACACACACAAGAATGTAAGCCACAGCATGAAAGCTCATACTCTGTCTCTCTCTCTCTGACAGTCTATAATTATAGCTATAAATTGCTGACTGGTGGACTAAATACTAGAAAAGCATTGCATGTGTGTGTGTGTGTGCGTATGCACGCACATACATGCAAGTGTGTGTGGTCAGTCAATGACAGGGTGTGTGTCATTTTTAGAAGAAGAAAAATAAAATGGAAAGATCAGATACAGACAGCACAGACTTTTCCATTTCTGTCTCGTTAACTACTGTAGCTTCTAATTCCTTCCATCCATCCTTCTCTCCTTTCCTTCTTCCTTCACCTTGTTCCTTCAATCCTCTCCTCCTTTTCTTTCTCGCTTTCTTTCTGACCAACCTTTCTTTCTACCTTCTTTTGTGATTTCCTGCCTACCTTCTCTCCTCCCCTTCGCACTCTTTCCTAAAGATAACGTGATGTAAATGCTTGCCTTTTTATAATTTTGTGATTAAAGCCGAGAAATAAAGTACAAAGGTTTCAGATAGCACCGTAAACAATGTGATACCAAACCTGCTTATCAACCAGCTGAGCTGTCAATGACAAGGCATTAATAAAACAGTCAGTGTGACATGTTTCAGAGTCTAAACAAAAAATCTCTGGACATTCCTCCTTCAGAAATAGTCTGTATGTTTACCAAAGTGCATTTGTACACACTTCTTGTGAGAAAGAAAGCAGGATTTAAGCCTCACTGTTCATTCTTCGCACAAGTACTTCCTTCATTTTTGTGTATCGAAAGAATTGTGAAGCATTATCTCAATATCTGAAAAATTATGATGTCTCGCTGAACTATAAACACTTTGGCTTTCAGACATTGCTGTTTCCATCTCCTCTGCTCTGTTCTGCTCTCTGTCTCTGTGTCATGGATGTATAAAGAGCTGCAGGTCTGTGTGTCTGCTTGACTGAGAGCAGGGCTGAGCTACACACACGCAGAGCAGAGCAGAGCAGAGAGGCCACAGAGGACAGGGTGAAGCTCTGCATTCACATAAAATCCTGCGATGTGGCACCTTCCCGCAGGGTTGTGTGGAGGTGTGGGTGTGTTTATTTGTGCTTTAAAACGTAACCGCCATGAAACAATTGGAAAATAAGGTTTTATTTATGTGATTCACAGCTTTGCTCTCACCACTGCTCTCTCTCTCTCTCTCGCTCTGGTGTCCAACCGAGACGGAGGAGCCAACTTTGAATGATGTGAGCTTACAAGCACCAGCGATCAATCTCCTCAATATTACTGAACGCAGAAACTCCAGACTCTCCTGGATAATGTAACGATCCCGTAGGTTTATAATATGACCACTGTTTTCAATGATTTCAACTTCCTTTCTGAGAAATTAATAACAGTGGTTGCTGAATTCATTCAAAAGTGTCCCAGAAATGAAAAATAAACCGTTTCACTCTGCAGCTTGTAAAATCAGTTTTCTCAACACTGTAATCTTTAACTTCAGCCTGCCTTTAGTGATGCATGTGACCGAATTTTAAGCTCAGTGACTGTTTCTTGCTGAAATTCACCTTTGGGAGCTTTAGTTAACTTCTACCCCCAAATTTTTATGTACACAGTCTTATACCGTCTACTTTTTACTAAAGAACCACATATTTTCTAATGCTGCTGTTCATCTTTTGCACTGATCATTTGAATGGGAGAGTTTTATGCTGATCCAAGCTGTAGAAGTGCTCAAACTGTGCTCAATGTAATGTTGTCTATGGGTAAAATTAATGGGATTTTTACTTGTTACTTGTCAGATATTTATTTAGTATTTCAGACAAGGACAATGCCCCCTGATACCTGCTACATCTCATTTTGATGTACACAGGGTTATCACTCAGCCTTGAAGAGGTTTTTTGTTATGGCAGTGAGCTGATGGATAAATACATGAAATAATGATTGTTGTTCTCAAGGCTGCCAATTTCAGCAAGGCGAGACAGGCCGTTTTTTCATCCATGGCTCTGGAAATATGGAGTTCGCTTCAATCACCCTCAGCTAACATCAAGCAACCTGACAGTCAGACATGCCTTTGTTGCCATAAAGGCCACATAAGTCAGACTATGAAAAGGGGGGATTCACTTTCTATCTAAAAAGCTTGTTGATATTGATGATAGTCAGCTCCTGATATTATTGGTTTGAATTCATATTTGAGTGTAACTGATATATGAACACGCATACAGTATATGTGTGCTCTATGTACTATACACATCATTTAACAGCCACAGTGACTACCTGAGATTTTCACATAGCAAATACTACGTGAAGCTGCAGGGGAAGACACAGTAAGTGCCATTAACATCACAGAAGTGACAGCCACTATGTTCTTTTCACTTGTGTTGTTTATCCCGGTGGGCTGCCAGTAAGTATTTTGCTGCTGGTCTAACCCTCTAATGGAGAGCTGAAGATAAGTTCAGGGATTAAAATTAATTCTGTTTTTTCCAGCAGTGTTGTGAAGACAAATCATGGATTCATTTATGTGTTGCGGTCTCTAGTGGAGACGCTATTTCTGCGGTAGCAGAAACAAACTGAATGCATTCACTGAAGTGAAAGCATTGATATATAGGGTGATCACAGTCGGCAAAAATTAGACCATGTAAATGTGGAAGTTTAACTCAGAGCACTTAATGGAAAATAAAGTATTTCCACAGGCTGGATGTGATGTGTTGTGTAGTATTCATACTTGCTAGTTCATGACTATAAACAAACTTGAAATCCATGGTTTCTTGAATTTGAATCAAATGACATATACATAATTTAATAAAAACCTGAAACACAAGAAATGTGACTGTGTGAATGAATGAAAAAATGGAATTTCAGTCAGGAAACATTATGCAGAGTGAACCCAGTCCTGAGATCTGTGGCACACAGAAGGCAGACACCAGTCTTAAACGGTCTCAGATTGGTCTGCTGTTGACATGCCGCTCTGAGCAAAAACATTGGGGTTTAAAGGATGACTCCACCTTTCTGGGTTTTTCAAATGGAAACGCCCACTCAGCCATTAGCAAAAAGCACATGGGTTAAAGCCAGAGTGATAAAACACCCCCCCATACACACACACAGTTTGCTGACAGTGTCTTCCTAACGTGCTTGCTGTAAGTCAGGGCGCCAAAAGTTGTCCAGATAAACTACGAGCAATGATCGTGTGAGATCTATCAGTCCCGAGAACCGTTCATCTGATTTACTTCATACCTGGCGGATGTACTGCTGGGGACTGAAGGAAGTGCAAGTGTGAAGTTGTATGGAACTTATGGGTGTTCTGATAACAGCGCAGCCAAGTAAATTGGATTGGGGATTTAAAGGTGAAAATATGTCTAGTTGTATATCTGAACAGGACAAAATTTTGTGATGACATCATCAGGGTTATCTCAGCTTCAGCTTGCGTCTTCACATTTTTTTACTATAGATATGCCTGACAAACTTGATGGAGTTTGAAAGGAGCATTTAAAAGGCAAGGAAGGTCTAATGAAAAATGCTATCCATTGTGTTGCATTATGGGAAATGTAGGATCTAGTGTTTTTTGTGTTTGACCCATACTTGAGACTGAAAGTCGGGGAATTTTGGCCTCTGCTGCATTGATTTGGACCATTCTTTTCTTAATCTGTCACTTGTGAGTCCTCTAACTTTTGGAAAGTGCTTTAATATAGAATATGTTAGTAGTGTAGTAGATACCCAATTAGCTTAGATAATGGACAGAAAACCTGGAGAACATGTTTCAGCTATTAAGAAAGACTGATGACAGAAGCTCTGTATGGGAAATGACATTGAGCAATGAAAGCTAGTTCAACGGAAGCTAATGAGGAAGTAGAACAGGACTTTTTCTTCAGAAGCTTTTTCTTGTAGTCTCACAAAACAAATTTCACTGAAGTACACAACGCAAAATAGGATTCATTCCCATTTATAAATATGAGAGTACATTAGGCCCTAACACTGACATTAATATTGACCCTGGTGGAAACCTTTCCGCCTGTTGAAACAGAGGGACAGCGCTTCACTCTCACCTTCCTCTTCTCTTCTTCCTCTTCCGCCTCTCTCATCTCCATCAACCGGATGATCCACCCAATCCCGACACAGATCAGAGTTCTCCTCGTGGGTCAGACAGCAGCAGACGTAAAACAGCAACCCCCGCAGGAGGGAGGAAGCGTGACTGACGACCCCCACCGCCATGACATCTCTGCCGCAACTGCAGCCGTTCGTCGATCTCCATGTGCGACGGACGGAGGTCCGCTCATGCCGACACCACTTGGCTCTTGAACGGGCACATGCTTTCAAAATAGCCGCCGTGCAGTCCATAGCTAGCTGGAAGCCAGGTTTTGATTGGTTCAGAGTGTTTCCATGTAGAGGGCGGAGTCAACAAATCAAATGGCTGCTATTGCCACAGAAAACAACTTATTACTGTGATGGATGAGAACAAGCTTCTTTAACTTCAATTTGTGTAGTTTGTTGGATTGATGTTGTGCTGTTGGTCCTCTCCATCAAGATTTCTTGGTGACAGACAAAAACCTTTAGATGCACATGATGACATCACTACTCAGTGCTCTTCTCTTTGGTCCTGAGCTCCTCCTTCTCCAGAGTACACAAAGGAGAGAGGGAGAGAAAGATGAAGAAGGTAGGAGTGAAGAGATAAGAGGAGGGAGAGTCTTTCCAGGAAAAAAAAAACACTTAAAATACTCCAGTTTGAAGTCTTGTGAAGCAGAAAGTCTTAAGTTAACAACCAGGATGGTAAAACTTACGAATACTGTGGTAATATCCACGTATGTTTATACTTGGTTACTTTCAGAGGTGAAACCAGAATCCACACAGACAAGAACAGAACTTTTAAACTTGACTGCAACTCACAGCAGATCTGGATGATGTGGTCCACTGGTTTTTGTCCTTTTACCCAAAAAATGCAATCCTTTTCATTCACAGGTAGAGCCTCCTCAAAACTAAGCAAAGAGCGAGCACAACAACTGAAGTGTGAGGTGGAAAGAGTGAATGATCTCCTAGATGATATCCTCTTTAGTCAAAAGCACAACAAGTAAAGTTTCCAAGTATTCAAAGATTTTTTTCTTTCAACAGCGGAGCCTCCATATCTGGTCTGAAAGACGACCTCCCTCGTCTGACTGCACCGCAAATCAAAACTCCCCTCCTCCAACGAAAAAAACACACACACACACACACACACACACACAGGAGAGAGAGGGAAGGACTGCAGGAGGAGCTGAACGGAGAGAGTAATCTGTTACATGTCGAGCAGCGCAGGCAAAGTTTAGAAAGACAGTTCAGACTTTTTTCCTCTAACAGAACAAAAACACAGCCAGAGAGACAGAGAAAGGCTGAAGGAAGACTTGGATGAGGTCGGCAGAGCTAAGAAATCCTGCAATTACAGTGAAACTCCTTTTCCAAGAACAGAAAAGCGTCTGACCACAAATCACAGTGAAGATGGAAGGTCCGCTTTAGTCCAGAAAATGTGAAAAATGTAGAAAGCAAAGTACCAAACAAAGAGTTAGACTGAATTAAACACCAGTTAAATGATGTTTAGATGTTTAGCTGAAGTTTAAATTGAAGTCAGGAGAAGATAATCATCCGCTGAATGTTTCTGTGGATGATTAAATGTCATTCGTCTTTCTGAAAGCCTGAGTTATTTTTGATCAACAGAAAACCCTTTCAAATGACAAGAGGAAAAGAGAGAACGAGAAAGGGCAACAACTGCAACAACAAAGGCAGAGAGCAGTAACTGAAGCAGTGAAGTTGAGAAAAAAGGTTTGGCAAACTATTTAACACAAAGATGGCTTATATTCCTTCATTATATGCTTTTTTAGGCTGATTATTTCACCCCCAAAAATCTACTGACATAGAGCCAACATGATATCTAAAAATAGAGATAAAGCACACTGTTGCACTGCCTTTAGATAATCTTCACCGAATGCAAGCGAAAAACACAGTATCTACCAACAAAATGTGTTCCTTCAGCTTTTTTGATCATTGAAACAAGTTTAAGAAAAAAAACTTCCTTTTGAATAGTTTCAGTCAATAGCTGATTACATGTAGCTCTGTTTTTGCTAGTCTAACTACTATTTATATCCATATTGAAATCAATATAATACAATAAATTCCAATTTAATACATTTAAATATGACTTAAAGAAGCTTAACCTCATGAAACCGCATGAATTCCACCAGACTAAAAAGCTGAGATGGCAGCTACCGAGACCTGCTAAGCTAGTTAGCATTAGCAGGAGTTTACTTGATTTAGCTTCCGCATCACAAAGTTATATGGACCAACAAACTGAATTACCAAGAAGTGATTTCATTAAAGTACATATATTCTTCAATTACAGATAACAGCAAATTTAGTAAAAAACAAAAAAACAAAAACATATTAAACAAGTAATTTTAGCTTTACTTTTAGCAAAGGCTAGCCATGGCTATCTCACCAGCTTGCTAGTAACATGGATGTATTATAAGAGCTGGATATCGTGCTGCCGCTCAGCCTTGCAGCCATTTTTTCACAGTATTGCTGCGAAAAATCCCCTTGCAGCCCAAAAAGCAGTAGACCACCGTGGTTAAAGAGATGTCGGTAAAACTGTTGACAGGACACCTCAAACTGCAAGCAAGGTCATTTATGACTCTTTCTACTATGAATTTTTGATCCATGGAGGTTTTATGTTCGTAAAAATTTCCTCGAACCGAGAAAAGCAATTTAAAAATTTGCGACATTATCACAATGTTAAGTCTATGGGCCGAATGGGGAAAACACCACTGCGCATATTCAGGGGACCGCACAACGTGGAAGCAAACCCGGAGGCTAGAAACCTTTTTTTGGCATATGCGCCAGCCAAGCAATTCTCATTGGATTGAATGGGTGCCATTCTTGGTCCAGTATCCAGCTCTTATGCTGAAGCCATTGCTAGTTATTGCAGTTTTTTTTTTTTCTTTTTAGCTCCATTTAGTAATTATTGCAGATTTGAAAAGCTGTTTTCTCAGAAATTAAAAGATTTCTATGCCATAACAATTTATATTGTAAATATTTGTTTACTCCATTTTTCCTTTGTGAGGCAGAAACGACAGTAGGGAGGAGAAAGACATGAGGGAGGAGGAAGAAGATGAGGAAGGGCAGAGGGAGGCCAAAAACACAAAGAAGAGGTTAAGGAGTGAATAGAAATAAACTGAAATCAGAGCTTGTGTGTGTTTGTGTATGTGGGCATGGTGTACTGACTTTAAGAAGTTGCCTTGGCTCATGATAATGTTTCTGTTTTGACAGAGAGTGAGCAGTAGAGAGACACAGACAGAGAGTCAGAGAGAGACTCCACATGGTAATGTTTAGGAGAAGTGTGTCAAATCAACCCTGAGGAGGAGGAAGAGGAGGAGCAGCAGGAGAGGAGAAGAGAACAGAGGAGAAGAGAACAGAGGAGGAGCAGCAGGAGAGGAGAGGAGAGGAGAAGAGAGGAGAGGGGAGGAGCAGCAGGAGAGGAGTGGAGAGAGGAGGAGAGGACAGGCGAGAAGAGGTGAGGAGCAGGAGAGGAGAGGACAGAAGAGGAGAGGAGAGGAAAGGAAAGGAGGAACAGCAGGAGATGAGAGGAGAGTGGAGAGGAGGTTGGCAGGGGGCTGGGTTACATTTCTGTGTTTTCTCTCTCACTGAGGCACATAGGGACGATCAAATGAAGGGTCAAAGGTCAACACCCCCTCTACTGCCAGACACAGAGTAACAGGTCACAGCTGTGTGTGTGTGTGTGTGTGTGTGCGTGCGTGTGTATGTGCATATGCATGTGCGTGTGTGTGTGTGTGTGTGTGTGTGTGTGTGTGTGTGCATGTGTATGTACATGTGTGTGCGTGTGCACGTATGCATGTGAGAGAGACAGAGAGGGAGAAAAAAAGAAACTATTCTAGTGCTGGTTATGGTTTCACCTTGATTCTCTCGTCCCTTTCAGCCTCTTTACATTACAGATTAGATGCAGCTGTGTTGAAAGTGTTGAAATGTTAGGTCTGACCTAGCTGCAACTTTTACAGAGCTGGCGCCATCATCAGGTCAACATTTAAATTTGTCGAATACTTTGGTTTATGACCAACCTGCGCAACCAATGACTCTTATCAGCCTCAGCTGTAATTTGTGTTTAGAGCTAATTAGCAAATGTTAGCATGCTAACACGCTAAACTAAGATGGTAAGCATTATACTTGTGAAACATCAGCATGCTGGCAATAGCATTTAGCTCAGAGCACTGCTGTGCCAAAGCACAGTTTCACAGCTCTTGTGGTTAGTTTTGTTTCAATGTACTAACCCCTTTATATTTGTGTTGGGCTTTTATTTTGTTTTGTTTTTCTATTTTTTGCTTGTTTGAGTTTTCTCTCATGTCTGTCTTAGATTTACATGCAGTGTTTGCTCACACAATGGTGTTATGTAATGTATAGTGTTTGTATATGTTCCCAACTTGAAATGTATTTATGTTAAGCTGTTGTCAATTAAGTATTAAAAAAAAGGTTTGTTTCACCAGTGAGTCAGAGTAAAGTCAGGGAGGTTTGCTGCTTACTCTTATAATGAGTCATTTAAAACTGTTTACATACAGTCATGACCCATGAAGTCCAGTATGAGTAACAGATCCATGCAATCCACGCAGTCATTATTAATACTATGAAACAGCATTTTCCAACTCTTGAGTTAGCACAGTGACAATAGTATTATCCTATATTTAGACAAACATTACAAAACTACGCAGTTCAGGTTACAATGTAATCTATCAGGAATGTGCGCTTTCATGTATTTGATTGTGTTGTGGCAAAAGTTAAACAGACGCAACTTTTTTTGCCGCACGACACTACTTTTTCTTTTCCCTTTGAGTCCTTCGTGTTGCAATTTGCCATGATGCCATGCTAATGTCAGCCTTTAACAACATATTCTGTGATCATCTGAATGTGATTACAGACACTGCTGCTAACAGAGCAACAAATGTTCAGGTTCCGCCTATGACGTCTGTGGTCCGACTTTTCTACAGTCAGAGAATATGGTGCGGCACTGGCACACGGCCATGTTTGTTTTGAGAATGTCAGCCACGTAGCTACCCACTGTTCCACTGGAGATTGCCATCTGTTTCTCCCTCAGTGTGATGAGTGTATGTTGTCTTGTTTGTGTTGTGTGAATGTGTATTCCTGTATTTGAATTACGACAGATTGCTATGATACCGTATGAGAGCACAGCACGGTGAATGTCCTCTGATGTAAGATAGATGGATGGATAGACAGATAAATATATGATAGTTAGTCAGTCCTACCTGTTGTCCTTTTGCCCAGACGAAGGTTGAGAAGGGGAGAGGAGGGGAGTGAACGAGTGAATCCCTCCATCATCCTGACCTCTGACCCGTCTGAATCAATGCTACTGCCACCTGGTGCAAGACATCAAAACAAAAATATGTTTCCACTGTGTGTGTCTAAATATGAAAAAAGCTATTCCACACTTTATGACCCTGCCTGATAATGAAAAGACATACACGTGTAATATGTGTACTACATAGAATTAACATACATGAAGCTTCAGACATGACTGTATTTGTACAATCAGACTAGTGGCATACCTTACAAACATAACACAAGATGATAGGGTACACACAAGATAATGACACATAGTGACACTGACCACTGTTCTTGTTCTTGCGGCCTTTGCTTCCCAGCAGCATCTTCAGGCTATTTCGGAACATGATTGCTCACGACGACAGGTCACACACACACAAACACTTCCTGTCAACACCTCCTGGAGAGAGGGAGCAAAAGAAAGAGAGAGAGTCAACCATTAGAAAATATAACTTCCTGCATGGTGTTTAGCTCATTGGACTACACTGTTCTTTCTCTACTGTAGGGGCACTAGGATTGTCTAGCTATCCTAGTCACACCCATATGGAGGAAATATCATGTGTGACATGTGAACTACATCATAGAGTTACAAAGTGGAGGAACTATTTCAGGTGCCACTGGTTCCAGAAATAAAAATCCCATTCATTTTTCCCATAGACAATGTTACGTGATTCACGGTTTGAGCATCTCTACAGCTTGGATCGGCATGAAATCTCCTGGTAAGATACGTGTGTTTTTTTGACTAGGCCTTTAGGGATTATTAAAAGTTTGAATTCAACCCACATACCTGGATGAAAGAATAATCTACACACTGGTTCTTACTGTCTGTTTATAGTGTGTGAGACTATGCTTGTTTTAAATAGATACTTTATGACGGTGTAGTTAAATAGCTAACTCTCAATATCACATTTGTCTGACTGGCAGTAGAATTATTACACGCACACGCACATACACATACACACACACACACAATGTCTCTCTCTTCTTTTACTACAGCGTGACTTTGGAACACACCCAACTCTTTGGCTGGTAATATTGTTGCCAGGCAACCATCTGCCGTTGCTAAGCGATCCATTATTGAGGATACGTATTAGAATATAACCCTGTTCGCCTGCTGGTGTATGCTGGTGTGTGTGTATGTGTGTCTATGTGTGAGTTGTTTAAGGACAGCAACCAAAAGGTGATTCAGTTAGAAATGCGGAGAGTTTCCATGGATCTCAGAGCAAAACAGATCCAATGTGACTCTTACAGGAAAAGCTTTTACACACCGCTAACTACATCTTCAATTTAGCAATAGAAGCACTCAGAATATGTACAGAAGGGCCTGTCACGTTGATTAAATCCACAACTTAAACTCTGGCTCAAATCTTTTGATTAAGTCATAAAACAGTTTCGGTTAGACAGTACATTGCACACACACACAAACACACACACACACTAATGCAGCGAGTAATTTTAATGTGAAAGTATCTCTCTGTAAGTGATGTTCTGTGCTGTTCTATCCACACCCTTCCTTGTCATATGATAAAGCTGATTTAAATTTGAGAAGAAATATGCGTTTGTGTATGTGCTGAGAATGAAATGATCAGAGTCAGAGCAGCGAACAGATGGCAGATTAAAATAGTACAGACAGTCATTTCCTTGTTTCTCATTCACACACTGAGATGTCAACATACACACGCGCGCACACACACACACACGCACATATTAATACTTTGATTTATGTGCATTTTCAAACACTGACAAACTGTCAACTGGGTATTTTGTCATGTTTCCAATAGTATCATTTAGTCCTAGTTAAAGGTGCAGTGTGTAGAATTTAGTGGCATCTAGTGGAACGGACTTGGCAGACATGGAATATAATATTTATCAGTATGTTTTAATTAGTGTATAATCACATGAAAATAAGAACCGTTGTGCTTAGAATGAGCCCTTTATATCTACAGCAGGTCCTCTTCCATGGAGCCTGTCTTGTTGTTTCTACAGTAGCCCAGAACCGATAAACCCAATACTGGCTCTAGAGAGGGCCTTTTGCATTTTTCATGAGTTTTGCGACCACTGTAGGTTCTTGCTTGGAAGGGGAAAGGGGAAGGGTACTCAGTTTGTTGCAATCTGCAACCTCACTGCTGAATGCCACTAAATCTTACAAACAGCATATTTAAGTTCATAGAATAATTTCAGAAAAAGAGCAAGACTTTTTCTTTTGCGTTCCTGACATCTGCAGAGCCCTCACTATCAATTTATGATAAGGCTTCCAAATAGAACCAGTCTGAACTCCAAACAAAACTGCTTGAGAGAGCATTGACTCAATATGATCCACATACTGAAGACAGTCGAGACACTTCCTTCAGCTGCCTTTTTTTTCATTTAACTTTATTTATCCAGATTTAATAGTGTTCACAGAGTCCGTTTTTCACACAGTAATTTATATAATGTTATTACAATGTTGTTTGTCTGGTAACAGCCAAGAGCCAATCCCATGGCTGCCAGTTATTTTTTTCATGTGTAAGGAGAGGAATACTTGATTCTATTAGTGGAATAAATGCAAACTTGTGGACAAGGCAATGACAGCCTGTTTGTTATAAAATAATTTTGTGTTTTGTGTTTTTACCAAATGTAAAGATTACATTTGGTGTGTTAGCTGACAGCTACATTTGGTACATTAGCTAAAAGTTACATTTGGTGCGTTAGCTAAAGTTTGCATTTGGTGTGTTGGTTAAAAGTTACTTTTGCAGCGTTTGAACACGAAGGCATGACAAGAGAATGTTTATACAAGTTCGAACATCCTCACAGATGAAGAATAACATACAGTAGCTGTATGTGCAATATGATAAAAAAAAAAAATCTGCGAAGAGCTGACGACTCTGGTTAACCCTTTCTTAAAAAGTCCTTTTTTGAAACACATCCTAAATTTGGATTAGTTAACTCTTCACTACGGAGTCATGGATTAAGTCAAAGAAGATAGCAAATCCATTTGTCTTTAAGAAGATCATAAAGGTGGTCAAACCGAGATTACCAGAGTGTGTGTTTGTGTGTGTGTGTGTACTTGCATTAATTATATTGTGAGGACAATCATCTGGTCACACAGTCACGTTATGGGGACTTACCTCTATTTAGGGACAAAAAATTGTTTTGCTTGGGTAAACCGTTCATTTTTAGGGTTAGGGGGTTAAGGATGTCGTGGTTATGGTTAAGGTGAGGTTAAGTCTCCATGATTACTATTGTTAGTCAAGAAAGACAGAAGCAAATGTTTGTATATATGTATACACACACTATATGTACAATTATATCTCTTGCTTTTAGATATATTTAAGATTTTGAGAATTCAGATTTAGAAAGTTTTCCCAAATCTGAATCTTCATTTTAATGTAAAATGTACAACTATTCCTTCACATCCCTCCAGACCTGATCTAAGCCCTTGATCACGGTGCAAAAAGAAAATAGAGAAAAGCTGAAAATTTAATTCAAAACCTCACCTCTCCGTCTCTGTCAGTTTCTCTCTCTTTCTCTCTAATTAAGTCAATTACTCACTGGCAGAGTCACCCATCAGAGCAGAAAATTACTATTCCTCTACATACACACAAAAATTACTGAGAGAAATGTTGAGAGAAAATCTTTTTGTGTCTGTTTAACTGTGTGAGAGAGAGTGAGTTTAAGATACAGAGTGGCTTGCGTGTGTGTTTGTGCGTATTCAAAGAGTGTGACCTGAATGTGTATCTGTTTATCTGTGTGTCTCTATGTACTGTATATCAGGGTTAAGACTGTCATTGAAAACACAGCAGGTGTTCACATTTTAAGCAGCATTAAGTAACCACTGACCTCTGTCCCTCTGTTGACCACCAGTGATTACAGCAACATCTTTGTTGCTTATTTCCTGTCTCAGTGTCCTCCGTAGAACATTTGAGAAAATAAATAACCCCCACAGTGCTTTCAAAACAAAATAATGAGAAAAGAAAAAGGTCCTGAAAATGTACTTTCTCTATGTGTTGGCTATGTTGCTGAATGGCTAGAGAAAATTTTCATGACTTACTCTGAAGATTTGAAGTAGTAAAGGCAATGTGGCATCCGATAATAGATGATACATGTAAGACAAATAATCAGACATATGAGTTCCAATTCTATACTTCTTATTCTCCTAATTCTTCGTGTAATATGAGTATGAAGTGTGTTCACATTATAAAAGTGACAAATTAATTATACTCAAAACAGCTAATGAAAACACACATTTTTGAGTGTGCTGTTGATGGACAAAATTGTCCCACAATGCAATACACAAAGAAAATGGAAGCGCTGCTCATAGCTGAAAAACATTAGAATTAATTGTGAATGATGGTGAAGCAAAGCCAGAAAGATCAGAGAAAACAAACCAAAAAGAAATAATTCAGTCTTTACAAAACATTCTGCTTTGTCCTTGTAAAGTTTAATTGGCCAGTATTAGTCATAGTTTGATTGACGTCTGATAACAAACATATTACTCTGTTTTTGTATACTATCTGCTAAATGGTTAGTAGCCCTATAGCACATATTGTATACAACTAGTATGAAGTATGGGATTGGGGCAAAGCATGACTTCATCAACACCTAGTTAGCTGGCCTAACATGCTAGCTAAAAGCATAATGGGTCCTTCCAAATCTTAAATGTTGTAAAGGGATGGACCACTTAAACCAGTAATGGTAGATTTGTAGAAAACGGGGCAAATAAAGCCCTATATCAACGTTTGTAGAATTAATGTATGGTATAACATTTGCCAGTTAATAGCGCATAGAAGTTGACAACACGTGTCTTTACTTTACAACTGCTGCCATGGGAAAAACACAACAATTCTTCTAAATTTAATAACCAAATACATTGTTTGACCATGCACTCCAGAACAACACATGACTGTTTTATAGTCTGGTGCCCCTGTCGACCAAAATCAGCAGGACGTCATATGTCTGTGCTTTCCAAAACCGTTACAAGTCACTGTTAAAAATTAATGTTTTTTTTATGACGTGACAACACTGTGGTTAAGGTTAGAGAAACATGTGGTGTGGGTTAAAGTTAGTACTTCCTTAAAGTTAGTTGATATTTGTCACCATGGCAACAATAAAAACCACAGCGTTAAGGTTAGCGGATGATTGTAGTTTAAGTTTTTTCAAAACTGTCCTGACTTGCGGTTGGAAATGTTATTACCACTCGTGGTTGGAACAGTTTGGCATAACCCATCCACCCAGTCCACCACCTCTGAATGAGGAAATTTGTCAACTTATATAGACGCCTACGCAGAGGCCTTGACACTGTTTCCACAAATATGTTCAACTATTTTGAACAATAGTTGCAGTATCATAATTGAGGAGAATTCAAATTTTAGTTCAGCTTTCAAACAATCCCTACAAATGCAGGCATGGACAAAGACACATACAGTAAACATATTGGTAGATGATTGATGAGCCCCACAGTACATCATCATTACAATGTGAGAATGTGAGAGAGAGACATGCATCATATTCTCTGACTCTCTCTTACCATTGTTCACTACATTTTCTCTCGGGGGAAACGATCTCGAGTTTGTGTGTGTGTGTCCACAGGAGAGTAGATCAGGTGTTTTGAAAACTCTATCACCAGGTGCAGAGCGAGTATGGAGAGAAAAGAAGAGAGGTGACTCCACAAGGACAAATCGTACTATACAGAGATGCCTATGTGTTTGTATGTGTGTGTTTATGAGAGGGAGGCGAAAGGATAGAAAAGTGTCCTGACTGACCGGTCAGATAAAACACTGCTGTCAATATATCTATCTTAAAACTAATTCTTGAATAAATACATTGTGTCAACAGTCATTTAAAAGAACAAATATTCATCCTCAGTAAAACCAGTCTCAACAGCATATCTCAAAACCTGGGAAAACAAAACCACAACTATTTGCATGGCTTGTCTAGGAATAAGCTTAATCCCTGTCTGAGAAACTACCCCACAAAAGCTCCTAGTTGCAGCAGCTAGATGTCATCTTGTTCCTAGATAAGACTTGCAAGCAGCAGTGGCTAGCTTAGCCGGGCATGTGTGCGCAATGTGTGTCAGTGTGCTAATCCTCGGTGACAAGCGAGCAGGAATGATGGGATTGAGTCTAAAAACCAAGGCTGCATCCAGACACACACACATACACACACGCACACACACGCATGAGTGAACAGCAGCACATACATTATTGTGACAGTACATGTGTCCAGAAAAGAAAAATGTTGCCTTTTTATGTAAATGCACTGTCGACAAATTAGACAGTGGCTGGAAAAATAGAGCAAGACTCCTTTGTGTCTGGCTGAGAGAGAGACAGAACGACATGAAAGCTAAATAAATAATATGAAAATATATAACGATGAATTCAATCGATATTCTGAAGTTTCATTCAAAAATTTTTGAACCAGATTCTCACTTTTGTATTTGCATTTTTTTTTCAGACAGTTGTTTTTAAAGTTATATAAATACAAAATAAATGCTTTTTAAAAAATAATCAGCAATAGCTAATTTTGGCCACTTGGGGTCAGTAGAACAAGCTGTGCACAACATTTTAGACACATTATCAGCATATTAAGTTTTTATTGCTATTTATGGCTATTATGTTAGCACAAGTGCCTATCATCAGACACAGAGCAACATTATCATTTATTTGAAATCATGTTTTTGTCCACCTGAAGTCCAACATTCACTCTCTTTTTGGGTCTGTTGTTGTCTCAACCAACTACTGAGAAAAATATCTAGCTCTTTAATTGCTAAATGCTGCACTATGTCTACCAGCTGGCCGCTAACTTAGTTAATCAGTACTAAGTCTGTTTAAAACACCTGCCCTCTGCATTCGGAAAAACAACACTGATGAGACAGAACCAAAACATATAAGTTGTGGGCCACAAACCGAAACAATGAGCTAAAAGATGCTATATGAGGCCACAGAGCTGAGAGAGTTTGGTGATGAGTCTTTGTGGGTTTGTCACTAATACCTTTCACATTACCCATAATCAATTAATCCATTGTTAATATGAAATAATAATGAGTGCAGCTTTAAAAATAAAAAACAAGCTCATAATGAGGCAAGTTTCAAGTTTCTCCTATAAAGCACATAATGCGAGTGTAATAGAACACCACAAGTACTGACGATTTATGACGACAAACACAGAAATCAATAGATAATGAAATTAGAGAGAAGTGGGAAAATAAAGAAACTGGTCTGAGTCACACATGGGAGTCTGCAGCCAGTAAATATGACTCAGCATTTACATGGTGAGAAGCTCATTCATGCGAGTGTCTGTGTGTGTGTGAAAGAGAGAGAGAGGGACATGCAAACACCACACTTATCTCTCTACCGTATCTCTTTCACACACATACGGACACATACACCATCTGTCGTCAGTTACTGCCCCATCTGACCTCCTCTAACTTTTTGTCTTGAACACATGAACACAGAAGATATTTGTCCAAATTTAATAGCAACATAAAAGATACAGTGCAGGAGATTTGGCTAGCTCCTGTTGATGCTAACAACGAAACCTTTACATCATCAAATTACACCGTTTTCCTTTTACACTCTCTGAGAGCTGCTCCTAAAACAAAGTGTTACCATATTGTTCACACATCTGTCAAGCAGGAGATAAAGTTTAGGTACAGCAGGCATGTTGGAAGTTCTCTGTTGACCTTTATTTATCTATTTCATTCAGAAGTAAATAAGCCACGTCATCATCCAAACATTAGCTACCATGCCTGGTTGCACATTCAAAAGTTGCCCCACTTTATTTACGCAACAACACACGCATAGACAGCACAGATGGACGACCCAAATACTGCCCCACACTGGTTTTAATATTACCATCTGACATGACATATACATAAGCTATAATTGTTATTATATACAAAATTATCTAAACATCTATTCAATTAATTTATTTTTACTACTTAAAACAGTAAATCTGTGACTTCTAATAACTTTTATTACTAAATATATCCTCTTACACATTACTGCAAACATTACATGGAAAAATGTGCTATTCCAATAGTAAAAACAGTGGAGGCTTTAGATTATTCATAAATTAATGTAGACATTTTGGTTTGATAATTGATTAATAACTAAATAATAAAAATAAATAATAAATATATTTTTTATGTCCCCACCAAAAACATTTTATTTTGTGTTGCAGTAGATGCTGATCACTATGATGTGCACTAAACAAAGTTAGTTTGAAACAAGCATTTTAATGAGTAAATGGATTGCCATGAAAGTTTATACAGTTTATCTATTCATAGTCTCCAGAAGATGAATCCTGGTGACTTTGGTGATGATTCCTGGCTTTTTAAATTCATACTTTTTATTCCTTTTTAGTCCTTTACTCCTCAACAAAATTTTATGCAGTTCTCACAGCTATATTTATTAACTCATAACACAGAGAGTCCACAATCTAAACAGAGATAAATATGTAAGAAAGGGAATAAAGGACATTGTTTAAATGAGGAAAAATTAGGAAATATATAAACTCATCTAAATCAGCTTTCCGACCATCACCTAGAGAAACTCTGGAACATCCAATTATTTTTAAATGAATAAAAAAGTTTTCAAAAGATATAGTGGGGCATTTAGGTTAATTGAGCATGGAAAAATACCCAAAGTGGCAGGTTTTACAGAATTTTTTGGTCTCTTTAAAACTATGTGGGGATGGGAGGGGCTGCTAGGCCTTATGACCTTCTAAACTCCAGACTACAGCCTGATGCTGACCTCATCGATATGACTTTTGCTGGATGGTCAGTGGGAGCTTCTCTGGTTCTCAGTAATATCTCTGTTCTAGTGAGTCATGTGACTGTTTCTGGACGTGTGTGCGGTTTCAGTGTGATGTGAACAATAGTGATGTGTGCTTGTGCTGTTAGCATCCAGTGATCTGGATACCATGTGGCAATTGCAAAACTAGAATGAACAACATGTCTGTGAATTATGAGTCATGTTTACTGTAAATGTCTTCATTCTTGCTTCGTCATAAAGTCTTTTCTTTACTCCTCTTCCCAGCTACTGATCCAAACCGACTCTCCTATTTGTTGGTGAGCACATCAGTATTTTTGTGGCTATTAATTAATCCCATTTCAAGATATATAACTATATCAAACCATGCTCCCCTTTCTTCATACAGTAGTGTCGTGTTGTCCTACATAGAATTCCTGGTAAAAAGTGAATGAGTGAATAATTTCACATGTTCTGTTCATAAAAACAGGTACTGCTTTCTAATAAGCTGCCCTTTATGATGGTTGAATTGTATGGTGAATAAATCCTCTACTTTTTTTTTTTTTATAAATCCGAAACCAAAATTTATTAAGAATGTATCCAACACTTATTAAAGCATTACTAACATTTATAACTGCCTCATTACCAATGAAAAAGACCATGGACAAAAGTGCTTCTTCATAACCCAGAATATAACTGATCTATCAAACACTGGTAAATTATTAAAACCATTAGTTAAATATTACAGACAGTTTATGAAGAGGTGGCTTATTAGGAAATGGTACCAAAAATAAGAACTATGTTACGGATCTTCACCAAATGCCAAGGAGAGGAATGGATGGACTTGTCAGGACTAGCAAGTGCATGATGGGCAATGCGGTTCTAGGATCTGTACACATCTTTCACCACTGGTCTTGTTTCTGGTGAGAAATCTCCACCCCTCATCGTTCTATGTTTTCCTTTCTCGTTCCTGTGGTATAAGGCACAGCTCACCGATGGAGGACAAAATGCAAGAAGAAAATCGACACTAAGTTTCTTAATATGGCGTTGGTTCACCATGAGCCCCCGCAACAGCTTCAATGCTCCTTGGAATAGATTTCATAAGTCTCTGCAACTCTGCTTTTTTTTTCCATAAAAGGTCACTCAGAGCATGTAGAGTAATACTACATGTATAGCCTAAATTGTCCTGAAAAAACAACAACAACAACAAAAAACCCCAAAACAAAACAATATATGGCATATCCGGGTGACATATAGCAACTACTAGAGCTGCAACAATTAGCTGATCAACAGAAATTTAGATGCAGATTAATCTGAAACTATTTTGTTGATATTCATTAATTGTTTAAGTCATTTTTCAAGCAAAACTGCCAAACATTTGAAGGTTCTAGCTTTTTAAATGAGATAATTTGCTGCTTTTTTTTGAATATTGAATACTTTGGTTCTTAGACTGTTTGTTGGACAAAACATCACCTTGAGCAGTGGGAAATTGTGATGGAGTTTTCTGATGTTGTATAGACCAAGTGATTGATTATGAAAGATTAATTGATTATGAAAATAATTAGCTGCAGCTCTAGTGACTATGCCATAAACCTGTGCAGTAGATGAAGGACATTAAAAACAAGCAAAAATGATTCAAAAGGTTAAGAATAAATCTGATGACCTGCTTTCTTTTTAGCTGTCAAGCATGAAAACTAATGCTGTGGTTCTGATGTCCAACATTCAGCACTTTTTTAAAGTTACAGTGTCCTGGTCTTTAGAGAAACATAGTGAATGCAAACGAACAGTTCTCAAATTGTTGTTTAACCTGCACAGCATGCAAATTCAATTCAAATGATTCTACCTGTTCCCAGATAAGATCTTTGTGTGTGTGTGTGTGTGTGTGTTTATTGGTGCAGCAGAGCAGACATCTATTTCTCCAGCAAATTCGCTAGTTCCTCATGGGGGTTCAAGGAATGCTGGGATATGTTGTCCGCTCTGCTTCTCCTGTAGGCCAACCTGGCTTTTACGCTGACAGACTGCACCCTTTCCCTCAACACCTCAGAGGGATTTCCCCTTTTAACAACTACACAAAGAGTTGCCGCTTGCTATGAGCGGAGGAAGTCGCCAGTATCATTCACACAACTTATCTGCAAACACACGGACACACACTAAACCCAGAGCACACATACAGGACCGGTTTGTCTGACTGGGCTTTGGTTGTGTGTCTATACGTGTGTTTGTTATTAGCGATAGCAGAGAAACCCTTGCCTTCAGCTAAACTCACACAGACTCATGCACGCACACACACACACACACACACACATTCTACCAGACTCTTATCTCTCTCCCCCAGAGAAGCAAATCCTGACTTCCTGCAATTGCTCAGGACTCCCTCAGCTTGCCCACATACAGGAAGGGAGCGTGTGTGTGCGCATGTAGCCTCAAAAAAACTTCCTTTAGATAAACAAAGGGCCAACTGATATGCTCACCTTCTACCCTTTCTTCACGTGGTAAACTTTTTTCACTTTTACACTCTTTGAAGTCATTTAAAGCCTCTTGAGGCGACTTTACGCTGGCGGCCCCAAGTGGCTGCCAGTGGAAACTGTTTAGAATTAGAGGACTTCACTGACCAGCAACATCTCCTGTGTGGAGACATGAGTAAGCTAAATGAAACCCTGTGAGTGGAGATTTCTCTAGAATGATATATGGTTGTAGGGCTGCAACTAATGATTATTTTCATTATCGATTAATCTATCAATTAATGGTGAAAAATGACTATCATGATTGTTTACCGAAGCCAAATGTGTCCTCAGACCAACATTCCACAACCTAAAGATATTCAGGTTACTGTCATAGACTAAAGACTATGATTAAAAATATTCACATTTCAGAAGCTGGAATCAGATAATTTGGACAATTCATTTGATAGTCGGCAACTAATTGATTAATCAACTAATCGTTGCAGCTCCTAAATGTATTACATTATGTATTATGTTGGATTTAGTCTAAAAACAGACATGGACAGCAGATGAACACGCATCTGTCTTTGTACTACACTGGATGCCTGCACATACAGACATGTTGTCAGCGCTGTCAGCTGTTGGGTGTTGTAGGGTATGTGCGGCCGCCTGTCCTCTATATTTTTTGCAGTGTGTCCAGCAATGTAAGGGGCTAACTGAGAGTACTGGGAGCTTTCCCAATCAGCCACTACACAACTTAGGCTGTCCAATGAAAGAAAAAACACACACATGAAAGTATCATATACATCATGTACATCATTAGAGAACATTGTACAGAAGTTTCTATTTCTAATGTCGTTCTACAATTTTAATGTAAATCAGCTCTTAAACTGTGTTGCAACCCAAAGTGGGTTTTAGACCCTCTATGGATGGGTCCTACCATCCTACCACTGTCCTACCCCTCATACCACTGTCCTACCCCTCATACCACTGTCTCCTTACAGTATACTGTGTGTTACCTGGACATTTTCTGGACATGTTTTTTACCCCTTGGAATCACATGCCTGTCTGTTTGGTTCCTGATTGCCATTTGCTGCAGATCCCTCTGCCATAAAGTGAGTGATGTTCTCTCACTGTGATTCACGTTCAGATTCTTTACGCCCAAACCAAGGTCATACCAAAACATAAATATAAAGATAATATCTTCCATATGTTTTTGTTGGAGTATTTAGAAACAATGAGCAGCGCCTGCAGTGTGTTTTGTGTAGAAGAGTAAGTCAGGTAATTCCTGCATACTGGATTTCAAAAACTCTTTGTGGTGGTGTATCTCAAGAGGATTTTGGTGGGTTGGTCGGAGTATAAAGTCAGAGACTTTTTATTTCCCTGTTTGTCACTGGGCACAGTTGGCTCTACTCAGCTCTCACCAGTGGCCATTCTGACTGCGAGAGAGTGAATAGTTACTTTAGTTATTCAAAACAAAAGATGAACAGGAATAGGGATGGTGTTTGGTAGCATTTGAATCCAGTATTGAATGCACTTATCAAATCTTATAAGGTTTACCTTTCAACATTTGAAAGTAACTAAAGACTAAAATAACAAACTCAAAGATGTCCAATCACATTTTGTTGGTTGAGAGACAGAAACACTGCATTTTTAGTGGCAGCCAAATTAATCTTCATAACCTGTATCTGTGACCTGAAAATAAGATGAAATGTTAATTATATGTATCTGACACATTCAGTTAACAGCTGTAGCCTACTGTACTTCACAAATACTGGTGTGAACTGAAGTTTAGATGGGAGACTCTTCAAGTCATATGACATCACCAGTGAATATAGACACCAGCTGTGGAGAGCACATTAACAAAAGAAAAGACAAACTTTTTTATTTTAGTTGGACGTTAACGTTAATTACCTACAGCAACATCTAATTTGCCACCGGTGATGTCATTTTAACCAGCGACAGTGAACGTTGGCTACATATGAGAAGTTGCTACCTACAAGTCATTGCTCTTTGCAACAAAAAAAGTGTGAGGAGAGATGAAAGGTTCGATATAAGATTTGTTAGCATTGGAGCTGATCAATCCGGGCATTTTGCCGACCATGAACCAGATCCAAAATGGAAACTGGCTTTCAGTTTCTAATCAGAAATAGGTCTGAGGTGGAGACTTGACAGCAAACATTATCTCATGCATAATATAATATATTACAACTGTTGTATGTCATACTTAGATAATTGTTTTGTTTTTCCACATCTGGAGGAATGCATGAAGTTGAAATTGAAAGCACAGTTATGTTAACACTGGACTGGCACCTCTGCTTTTCTTTATGTAGTGAGGCAGTATAATATTTCCACTTATGCCTGGAACCTTTATCACTTGCCACACTGGGAGCATCCTGATAGGGTGCATTACACTCCTGCATGGCAGCTGGACCGCTTAGGACTGCAAACTGCTGAAGGACAGCCTCAAAAATTACTGGCACACACAACTCCATCATAGGTACATTAGCCACTGCAATATGGAAAGCTGAAAAGCTGATCAAGGACACCAGTCAGGCAGCCTACACACTATTCTCACTCTCGCCATCTGGAAAATAATACCGGAGCATTAAATCATACGCTGCCCATTTCCGAGACAGCTTCTTCCCACAGGAAGTCAGAGTGATGAACAGTGCTCACGCACAGGCACTGCATGCTAAGGCTACTGTATGTATTACTTTATATTAGTTATCACACTATTTTGTGATAAACATCCTATCATTTATTGTTATTGTTGTTAGCACACTGGGTTTAATATGCGACAGTATCAGCAAGACAGGTTGGGAAGATTTATTTAAGAATACATTTAATTGGCAGATGCATGTATTAAATGTTGGGATCAATACTGAATTTGTGGAGAGTGTTAAAAAACTAGCAAAAAAAATTAATCACCACAATACAATGGCATGGCACTTAACAAAGTCCTTTAATTAGCACTAGTGATGCTGTGCGAGTGATCTAATTAAACTAATGACTGACATGGTGGGAGGGCGTTTAATCAGAGTAGTGTTAAACCCAGACTATGTACTACAGGGTTAGGCAGATTAACATGGGATTACACCCATCTGCATCGTCACTGTCTAGGGAAAGAAGCCAGAGAGAGGCTGTGAGGAGACAAAATATGACAAAAAAACAACTTGACCAGAATGATCTATTTCTGAAATAAACATGTTCAAAGAAAAAAAACAACATACTCATACTTGCTCATGGGTATCTGGACAATACATTCTGTAGATGGATAGACAGATATCCTTACATATTGTCAGCTGTGTCAGAAAATCACTCGAAACACAAATACTGAGTATGTAAATGTATCCGCAAATTACAGTGCCCTCAAAAATCGGAAATAAAACAGTGAAAACAGTGAAAAAAATAGTGTTCATGGTATGTACATGACTCTCTGCTATTTTATAGATGGGAATATTAGACAGATAGGTAGATAGATAAATAGATAGGTCGGCTAGTGGGAGATATAGATACATGGGCAAATCTAACTGAGTGATCTGATCTTATAAAGTGAATCATCTCCACCTCCAGTGCTTACAGGAACACACTCAGAGCCAGCAGATTGATATAGATTAATAATGGACATAATGTTGTGAGAGATAATCCCCTCATTTCCACACAAAGGATTTCTGCTTCCTGCCAAAACAACTGTTAACCACCAGCTGGCTCAAACAAACGTCCGGCCCAGTACAAGCAACGAGAATTTGAAATGTGACCAAAATGTAAGAGAAAACAGGGTAGAAATGAGAATGGGAGACAGTTAGAGAAGGGCGGGAAAAGTAAAACCCTTTTCCCTCCTCTACACACACATACAGTTCCTCTTGACGGGTTATCTGTTCCAGCCTGTGTGTACGCTCCTTTTACTTTAATCCATCTAGTATCATTATTTTCTGCTGCTGCTCAATCAAAAACTGTGTGTAAACTGCAGGTTGATTTATACAAAATATTAAAATGACTTTCAGCTTTATATTTCTTCAGCAACTCAGACCTGCTGTGGTGAGTCTATCTTTGAAGTTATTATAAGGTCCCAACAATTAAACAGGGACCACATTATGATGACTGCAAGAATGTAGAATTATTATGATTAATAAATACTATTACTACTACTAATAATAATAATAGCAATAATAAGAACAACATCAATAATAATAATAATGATAATGATAATAATAATAATAATAATAATAATAATTACAAAAATAACAACGTCAACACTACTACTATTACTACTACTAATAATAATAATAATAATAAGCCAAAATATATTATATTAATATTATTATTGAATATTATCTATCAAATATCTTGAATATTAGGGCTGTGGTGGTAAGAAATGTGAGCCTCACTCACACACGCATACACACGCACGCACGCACACATACACACACACACACACACACACACACACACACACACACACAAACACACACACGCATCATCTTACCCTCGCTCACACGCACAAACACACACTTACACACGTACAAGAGGAAAACAAGAAACCTACCTTGGGTGTTTGTTTTCCTTCAAATCTCCGGCCGTACGAATAACGTCAGACCGGCAGATAATGGGTCGGTCACGGTCGGGTTAATATCAAGCCCTCGGTGTGTGTGCTCCTCTGTAAATACCCGGTAGAAAAACAACGACGTTGAGCGTGAGGGCGATTCCCACTCTTCCCAATTCCCCATTCATTACCGGATATTTGTATCTCCTTATCAATAGACGGATGGCGAAAGTATGACCATTATTCTCCTTCCTCCGGTGAGCACGAGCTGACGTCTGAAGAGCTCCGGTGGCACGAGTCTCCTCCGGTCGACGGGAGGTGATGAATTATTCATGAGAGGGGCGTGGTCAATAAGCTCAGCATGGTTGTGTGTGTGTGTGTGTGTGTGTTTGTGTGTGTGTGTGTGTGTGTGTGTGTGTGCGCTACGGACAACAACACGATCTCTGGCTGCAGTTAAACCCAGCAGCTGTCATGATGAAGCGATCATTTCTTTTCTTTCTTTATGAGGAACTGCATTAGCACCAGCACAGCTAGTGAACTCCAGGCTATTCTTCCTGGGGCCCATCACACATACAATCATAACACAAACACATAAAACACATAAACACAAACAAACCAGCTTATCTCATTGAATTAAAAATTAAGTACATACAGAAGAGAAACTAAATTGTCAGTTCCTCAACGGGACATCAAGCCAAACACAAATTATAATCCAATCACAATTCAAATAATTCATAGCAAACTGGACTTTCTTTCTTCACACATATTACTAAACATAAATCATTGTCTGATGACACTCTTAAATTACATATTTATCTATCCTGCGTTTTCACACATTTAAGTCCAAGAAATGTATGAAAATACATTACTCATTCTCTGCATACAGGTGATTTCTACTTTCACCCAGGTCTACATTTTATTTCTTACAATATTTTCCCCTAGTTTACACACAGACAATTCAATTTTGGTTCCTGAAATGTTTGGAGATACTGTTTTAACAACATTACCGGCAATGAATTCCACCTGACCATGGCTCTGTACATGCCTGTTTTCTGTATCATAACCGTTTTCGTTTTAGGCAACATGAAATACAGAAGGACATCTAGTGGTCAAAGGAGAACTTGCACCTAGAAACAACATAGTCACAGTTGGATCAGAGTACAAGCACAGAATTGCAAAGGAAAAACCCTCCATCACAGGACTGAATGACTACAGGCCCGTCACCCTCACATCTGTGGTCAAGAAGTCTTTTGAGAGACTTGTGTTGACCCACGTGAAGGACATCACAGGTCCCCTGCAGTTTACCTACTGTGCAAGCAGGTCAGTGGATGGTGCAGTCAACATAGGACTGCACTGCATCCTGAAACACTTCCCAGGGATGTATGCAAGCATCCTGTTTGTGGACTACAGCTCGGCATTCAACACCATCATCCCAGAAGTTCACTGTGCTCGCCTCCATCTTTCAGTGTATCACAAACTTCCTGACAGACAGGAAGCAGCAGGTGAGGCTGGGGAAAATCCAGCACTCAGCACTCAGGCAGTCATCACCGCGGCCCCCAGGGATGTGTGCTCTTCCCACTGCTCTTCTACCTTTACAGGACGTTCACACATATGGACTTACAAGAAGGGACAGCAACGGCTGTTATTCAGTTTAAATGAGACCTGGCTTTGCAGCACAGTGCCCCCATGAATGTATATATGAATGAGAACTGGATACAGAACTACCACTCAGCCTTCCTGCCTATTTGTCCCAGTGGCCACTCGCTGTATTACAGCAAAAAAATCCCCTGCAGCCCTAAAAGCACTTTCTCCATAGACCACTGTCAACTCTATAAAACTGTTGACAGGACACCTCAATCTCCAAATAAGGTGAATTATTACTCTTTGTGTTATGAATTTTTAATCCATGGCGGTTTTATATTTGTAAAACTTTCCTCGAGCCGAAGAAAAGCGATTTTAAAATCTGTGACATCATCCCAGTGTTAAGTCTAGTGGTGGAGTGGGAGCATAACCGCACATATTTAGTAGGCTGCACAACACCAAAGCAAACCTGGAAGCTGGAAAACAGCTTTTCATCCACCAGGCGAGCAATTCTTATTCAACTGAATAGGTGCCATCTTTGGGCCCAGTATCCAGTTGTTATAATAGATCTATGGGAGATTCAGAGAGTGCCCAGCAACACTACAGGGGAAAGTTGAGAAAAGCTCAACTTTATGCAAATGTCCTCTGACGCAATGCGACAACCAGCAACAATTACAATCTTTCAATTCCTGTGGAAACAGAAGCACAGAGTTGTTTACTACTCCACTCCACTGATTGAGTTTTACACTGCAGTCATCAAGTCTGATCTCTGCACATCCACTGTCTGGTTTGGGTCAGCCACCACACAGGACAGTAACACACTACAGCGGACAGTGAGGACTGCAGAAAAGATCATTGGTGCCAACCTGTCCACCATTCAGGACTTGTACACCTCCAGAGTCAGGGAACGGGCAAGGAAAATCACAGCAGATCCTTCACACCCTGGACATAATCTTTTCAAACTTCTCTCCTCTGGTAGGCGCTACAGAACACTGTACACCAAAACTACCAGACATAAGAACAGCTTCTTCCCACACACCACCACTCTGCTGAACAGTTAAATCAGTCGCTGTGCAGTAACCCTGTAGCCAACCCAATTGCCAGAACAAAACGTTGGCATTGAATGATTCTGCAAACCACAGCAATGTTGAATATATATACGTTTCAACATGTGTAATACGTATCATATCAACATTTCTACAAATGTAGCATATTAACATTTCTACCCGTTGAATAATGATGTTTTATGATGTTACAATGCTGTGGTTAAGGTCTGGTTAGGTTTAGGCACAAAGACTACTAAAAACACCCAGTTTTTCGTCAGAAAAATGGCTGCAAATGTCCTGATGTCTTGCTAAAAACACCTGTTTTTGTTGGTTGAAACGGGAAGCGGGCATTGGTTTCAAGGTGGTCTTGAGCCATGCTCTCTGCTGACTTCCAACTTGCTGCCAAACTTACTAACCATCCACCGACCCCTCCTCCACTTAATAGGAAAGTCAGCTGATATGTATTTTGGAAATGTTGATATGATACGTTTTGTAGAAATGCTGAGATGATACGTTTTGTTGACATTTTGATATGATATGTATTGTTGAAATGTTAAAATGGTTCGCTACGTACTACATGTGTTGAAACGTAGATATTCAACGTTTCTGTGGTTTGCAGAAACGTACAATGCCAACGTTTTACTCCAGTGACCAGGCTGGTTATCCATTGTCCTTTGTCCTTCATTAACACAAACAGTAGATTTTATTGACTCAACCCCACATAAACTATCCTGCTGCCCAAAATACTTACTATATCATCTTTTTATCTATTAATTCTAAAATTAAAAATTGAGTCTGTTTTTAAAAATAAAAGCATATTTTCATGACCCATTTTAAATATTTTTTTGTTTGTGTTGGATGCAATTCCAACCTGTCAGGACATCAAGTCCACACACAGTTTTCAGGACAAGGAACAAGAAAAGGAAATATGCCAGTTTTTAGACTTCACTGGTGCATCTATAACGTGGTCGTGTACGGTTCTTATTTTAGACAAGATCACTATGTTTCCGGTGATATGATGGACTTTAGGATTGGATGTCAAAGCCAGGACCGTCTGAGACTGACAGCTGATGCGGTTCCTTTACTACACAGCTGCTTCGCTAGTTCCACTGTCAGATTCTGGTACTGGCGCTGGTGGGAGAGCCATCAGAGATTCAGCTCGACGAATATGTGAACTTTGTCTGGAAAGTCATTGGTGTCATTAGTGCACTACATTTACCCTATGCCATGTTATTTGAGTCTCTGAATGCTGAGTGTGTTATTGTATCCACCATTTAGTGCCCTAAAAAATTCTACAATGGAACAAAATAAAAAAGTACAGTGGAAACCGGTTATAGTAATCACGGTTACAGTGATCAACCGCTTATATGGATCAAAAAGCTTGGGACAGAATCGCTCCTATACAATTGCTGTTTAAATAATAATTATAGTAATCAAGTAGTCCACTTACAGTGTTCATTTGGGGTCTTTTCATACATGAAAACATATGGAAATTTTTTTTTAAAACTACGGTAATTCTATTTTCCTTTTACCTTACTCCCATAATACATGTATGATGTGTATGTAGCGGCTGTGGCACCATTATCAGGTGTTGTGGTGGTCGACCACTGCTTCTCTCTCTCTCTCTTTCTCTCATCTTTTTTAAAATGAGTCGGGAAGCCGTCAGCAAAGCCTAACTTTACCTTTAACGTTATCAAACAAAGAGAAATGTGTTCCCTGCTTCCTAGTAATTCCTCATGGGAGGGTTGTACAGCGTTACAGGTTGTGTTTCTCCAAAAGTTGATTCTGGTTCAATTTTCTCACTGCAGCCCCACCCCCACAGCCTAAATGCACACCATCCAACCGGTCTACTGCCAGCTGGTTACCTGAGGCTTGTTCTGTGTGAACAATGAAATCATGACAGGAGAAAGAAAGTCATTTTATCTCAATGAAAAATGCAATCTTGTTGAAGCTTATGACAAACTGCCGAAAACGAGCCAATCAGATGCAGCAGCGAAACAACAAGCATTTGAAACAGCTGTTCTGTATTTTGAAACAGTCAATAAAATTCAGTAAATAGCGAAGCTGCATGTAATAAATATACAAATGTCAATTAGACGGTAATCTGCACGAGAAATGAAGAAAAAGAAAAAAAATTGGTTATAATAATAACTATAATTATATTGATCAATTTGACCTGGACAGACGTGATCACTATAAACAGTTTCCACTTTAGTGCCCACAATGCAATGCTCTACATTTTATAGGTGTGAAAATTACCATTGTACACCTCTATAGCTGATTGTGATGATGCAAAATAAGATGATTAGTGAGTGTCCCAAATCTTAATTTGCTGCTCACTATTGAGTAAACTATTTAGTGTCTATTATATAGGGAGTAGTGATACTCTCATATAACAGTTATGTGTGATTGATTGCCACCATTTTTTTTCAGCATATATTATGAGCATTTATGATGTTGCTCTGTTATGTAAAAACAGAGTGAATACTAAAAACGACAGACACATATTTGTAGTTGCAGCTTTCCCTTTTACTTAAAAACATCATCATGGTAGGTGGAGGTGTCAGGATACAACAGGTAATAAACACCAAGTGTACCAGCTGATTGCTCAGTTGCACCAATTTGGCTGATGATGTCACAGGCCAAAACTTGAACATCAGCATAGCAAAATAAAATAAATTCAATATCATTTAAGTGACTTCAGCTCCTTAGATGCTTTCAAGGACAAGTGTGCAGGATTTAGTGGCATCTAGCAGTGAAGTTGCAGATTGCAACCAACTGAATACCCCTCCTCCTCTCCCTTCCCTTTTAAGTGTGTAGAAGAACCTAAGGTGGCCATGAAACTCACAAAAAACATGAAAGGCCCTCTCTAGAGGCTTCTTTGGTTTGTCTGTTCTGGGCTACTGTAGAAACAAGGCGGTTAAACATGGTGGCCTGCGTGGAAGAGGACTCGCTCCCTATGTAGATATAAAGGGCTCATTCTAAGGTAATGAAAACACAACGATTCTTATTTTCAGGTGATTATACACTAACTAAAACATACTTATGAATATTATGTTCCATTTCTGCCGATTGATCCCCCCTATATCTTACACACTGGTCCTTTAAGGTTTATTCAGGTGTAGTTTTGCTTGTTTTGCACTGCTGACATGTTTTTATTTTAATAAATATTTGAAAAGGAACTGCATAATGAATATTGTCCCTTTCTCATCTTTCATTATGATTACTGTTATTATTAGTAGTAGTAGTACAGAGTGGTATTACAGTAACATTCTTTAATGATCATTAAATAGAGGATACATACTGTAGATTCAAATACAGTTTACATACTGTAAATATACAGTAACTTACTGAGCATTATTGTGTTGTAAATTTACAAGAACAGAGTATTAAAAGATACGTTCACAATTTTTCAACAGTCAGGTGTCCATATGAACAGTGAAAGAGGTTTTCCTCGCTGTAATCATTCCTCCTGTTCATATACACAGTCATTTTGTGCAAAAATGCATTTAAAAGTTGATGTGAAGCTTATATGAGGTTTCATCAGTCTGAGTTAGTCATATCAAGTGGATATCTGCCACATTACGTCTTTTTAGCATCAAATCCCCTTTTTGTGTTTCCTCGGACAGTGTTTCCCTGTTCAGCTGCGGTGGAAGTATCAAACAAACAAAAAGAGGGACTTTGGTACTAAAAAGACTGTAACATTGAAAGATATCTACTTGATTTGACTCATTTGGACGACTGAAGTGTCAAATTAGCTTCAGATAAACTTTTAAATACATTTTTGTACAGGAGGAGGACTGTGGATTTTGTCCCCCATCACTTACATTGTAAATGCATTATGAAAGGATCTTCTAATGGTCAGTATGAACAGTAAGAATGATTATGGCGAGAAAAACATGACAATATTCATTTGGGCACCTGACCTTAAGGTGACTTGAAAAATTGTGAACGCGTTCTTTAATGGATAATGCTGTAGGTGTGACAAAGGTTTAAGGTGTGCCATGTCTCTGCTGTCACAACAGGATAAATTTGTGCGTTTTCAAAGCCGTTGAAGGTAGTGGTTACACTAACAGAGTAAGCACCCATGTTGTCGATGAGAAGCCAGTCCCCCACGTCCAACTCAGGAATCCAGTAGTTTTCAGTTATTTTGTCAATGCTGTCGCAGGTTGGACCCCAGATGACAGATCGATATCTCTGCTCGCTGCCCTCAACAGCCTATGTGGAGCACAAACATTGAAATATAAAATCAGCATCACACTGGTTATCACATATTTGTTTAAATCTGACCTCTTAAATCACATTCTACAATTTCCACAGGCCAAGTATTCCAAAAGTGCACAAGTAGAGTCCATTTTATGGTATCAATTACATCATTGTTTGCAGCTGGTAAATGGTAAGTGGTAGCCAGGAACATGATGTACTGCATTTTATTTTAAGCAAACAATTCTAAATGGCTGTACATTAAGATGATAAGATTGGGTCAATGTGTTTCATAGAATCCAGTATCCCTGGAAATGAAGTCCTTATTGAACAATCCCACACCTCAAGATTTATGTATGTCCAATGCCAAGTTTAAAAGATTTGACTGGGGATTTTCGACATTTTTCATTATTGTCAAGGAATCTCATGTGCAGAGCCAAACCTACAATGAACTGATCTACTCATTGTACTTACAAGTATTGAGTGTGTATCCAAAGTCTGATGTATTCCTGTGTGCCATAGAGCTCTGTTGTCGTCCAAAAACTAAAAACACGTCAAAGAGCCACACAGCTGCACTGGGTGACATGTAGGAATACGATACTACAGACTTTGGATACATGCACAATACTTGTGAGTATGACGAGTTCACTGTTGGTCTGGGTCTGCACAGGAGATTTGTTAACAATAAGAAAAATATAGAAATCACCAGCCAAATCCTTTAAGAACCAAAGCAGGAGGTAGTAGTGTAGTGAAGCAGAAAGCAAGCTTGTGGAGATCACAGTCTGACTTCCATGCAGGAGAGAGAGAGAATTATTTCTATTAACCATAAGCACAATCTTTCCCTACCATTAACAAAATGTTAGTTGCGTAAACTTAACCATACCTTGACCACAGATTATTTGCCATAACTTCAATCTTAACTCAACTTTAATAATACAGTAGTTGCCATACACAAATACTGTGGAAAGCAAGAATTTTATATCTTCATTGAATGTAATCCCAATGTTTCCCCTATAACTGTACAGGCCAGGCAGGCTGCCAGGCCAAAAAAATATTTTTTAATAAAAAAATATCTATTCATTTGGAAATCAATACCATATGGGGTGTCTCTGTGCAGTGCTGTTCCAAAACGTGAGTCAACCTCTGTGCCATTGCCTGGGAAACTCTTGGTAGCATAGAGGGCAGTATGCAATGTGTGTGTACGAGTGTGTGGTTGAGTGAGAGAGTGAGTGGCTGAAAGAAATGGTAAATGTGAGCGGAGTAGAGGAAGATGTTAGCAGTAAGTTGTCAATCTGGCAGTAAATGTACAGTACAGGCTACAGTGTGTCAGTTAATAAATGGTGCAGCTTCTCAAGACCAAGAAAAGTCTCATCTGCTGTTTCCTCAACTGCTGGAAAAGTGAAGGGGGTTAGCCCCAAAGTTAGCGACAATGGGCTAGCCTAACCTGACCAGGCTCACTTAAGGTGGACTGACCTTTCAAGTAGACCAGCTATTCTCATTTTAGTGTCAATCTCAACACTAAACATAGACTGGAGAAATGTGTGGCTGCTAACTCTCTCCTGAGTTTTGCTCAGCACCCCCCCACCCCCCCTGTTCTTATGTGGCAAATATAGTTCAAGTTCACCTTGTGAAGGTATGGTGCAACAACGGTCTGGACAGGATCGTTGATAATGGTATTCAAGGAGCCATACACTCCATCATTAATGTAGTACATCATTCTGTCAGAGCTGTTTTCCTCACCGTCTGGAAAAAATACATGAAACATAATGAAAGTTACTGAAAAGGTAACTAGATCTATCAAATATGCATGTTTTAAAAAAGGAAAGTAAAGGGAAAATTATGATGAAAATGATCCTTTTTAGCCATTGTCTCTCTTGCCCTCCACCACATGCAACCAGGTATCTGTGGCTCTGCACAAAGTGAGTAACTACAACCCTGAAAATCAAGATTATGGTTACTCAGGGGCTAAGCTTTGCTGTCTACTGAATATGAATCTTGATGTAGTGTAGTAATGCATTGCCACATAGTGCCATCAGACACATCTGGTAGTTGTTAACTTTCACTCACACCTCTTGTATTTAAAATGAATATAAATTTAAATACAGCCACTCAGCTGAAGTAATCTGGTATCTTTAGCGTTTGTTAAAAGTGGACAGGCAACATTCATGTGGCTTCAAAAGACATAAATATACATTACTGTTGTGTTCAGCCATATGATCTATGTCAACTCTTTTGGCAATGACGTTTACTGCCAGTGTGAAGGCTGATTCCACGTAGTATCGGCCTGGTTCTGCAATAATCTGCACCCCGCTGTCAGGTGGGAAGAATTTATCCAGTGCCCCATTAATGACTTCTGAAACCTTGGAGGACAAAACACAATAGATTAATTGGATATTTCAATGGTATAACACCTTTTATTAATATTTAATTTAGCTGACACTCAAATAAAAAGTGGCCAACAGTAACCAGTATCATTCACATCACAAGCAACTGGTTTCTGCATGTGTTTCTATGAATTAGAGAGGCTGGATGGATACCAAATGTTGAAGTTTCATCAAAATGTCATCACACTTGCTTGAGGTAGGGAAACCTTGATAATAAAGAAATCATAGAGGCACTTATAATGAAGAAGACGTAGGTACATTTGGACCCAGAGGCTTTCTGTGATATGTTGGTACACCACAACCTCTCAAAAAAATCCTCACATTTTTATGCTTGGCAGTGGTTGTTTTGTACACTCAGGTGGACTGTTCATTTAAAGGTTCTTTGAAATCACGAATTGTCTTTGAGGGAAAACAGTACACTTAACAAGAAAAGAGTTACAGTAATTATGTATAATATCTAAGGTTGGAGGGTCCAGCTTCTGACACACCACGTGCTAATAGTATGACGGCAAACTTAACAAACCCAGCCCAAACGAAGACAATTCAGTAGTATGAAAAAATGGTCATAATAATATCCATTTTAAAATCAATTAAACACATTTAGAACATAATGGGTGGGATCAATGAAGGGTAGATGAGCTTGTCTGGTAGGGATGTCGGGAACATAGACTGTAAAAAAATATGGATGTAGTCACCGTGACATCACCCACTGGGTTGTGGAGGCTGTGGAAGTAGGATCATTTTCTCATAGACTTTCATACAATTAGACTTCTTTTTGCAACCAGTGGAGTCACCCCCTGCTGGCCATTAGAAAGAATGCAGGTTTAAGGCACCTCTGCATTGGCTTCACTTTTCAGACCTGGACCCATGTGCTTGGTTGGGAACCACTGTAATAAAATATACTATTGAGTTGCATTATGGGAAGTGTAGGAGCCTGGTCTTTGAAGCTTGACTCAGACGATAGGAACTATAAGTCAGGATATCTCGGCCTCTGCTGCATTGATTTTGACCATTGAAAAAAAAGTCTCTCACAAGTCCCCCGGTATATGGAAGTGCAGTACTAAATTGCTTGATTGCCTTTTTAATATGCACAAATTTTTTTCCCAGCATTCAAAGGTTCCTTGACAGTCTATAGTCCTTAAGGGAAAACAGGAAAAAGATTGTTTTAGATGTAGTAATTACTTCTGTGCAATTCTGTAAATGTCCTTTTTTTAACTCCTTTTGTCAATTTGACCTGGGTAATGAGGGTGCAGCACAACAATGAATGAGCACTAGCATTGTATATTTCTTTCAATTTTACCTCTTGAAATTTCATTTGAAAGTCCCCAATCGCAGAAAATCCTCCACCAATATCCAAGAGTCTCATTTGGAATCCCAACAAACTCTGAGAAAAGATATCAGCCATCAATCAGTCATATCAATCAAAATGTTATTAGCAGCAGCAATCTGCTAAAAATTAATTTAATTTTTTCATGTTATATTGCTATCACAATGACTTACTGCTATGTCAAAGACATGTCTGGCATCTGTTATGGCCTGCTTGAACGTCAAACTGTCAGTGCACCCGCTGCCTACATGGAAGCTGACTCCAATGACCTCTAAGTCCAGCTCCCCAGCTCGTTCCAGCAGCTTTTCAACGGTATCCAGTCTGGCTCCAAACTTTGAACTGAGTCTTACCAGTGAATTGGAGTCATCCACTGCGATACGTAGCACTAGTCTGGAAAGTGATTCAAAGACTGAATCAATGCTTTAAAATGAATTTACACCAAACGTGGAAGCAAAAATATTAGTAGTTCTTCACTTACTTGGCTTTGGCATGACATTCAGAGATTTTTAGGAGTTCATCCTCACTATCAAAAGTCATCAGATCTACTCCGTGAGCACAGGCATATTTGATGTGGGACCGTGGTTTTGTTGTATGTGCGTAAATGATTTTATCAGGTGTCACTCCGAGGGACAGGGCCATCTGAATCTCACCCTGTTAGACCAAAATGTGTTTCATATTAGCAGACTGAGAATAAAAATGAGAAGGAAACAACCATTCTCATTAACAGAGACTGTGAAAAAAGAAAACAGAGTTGTAGATTATCTTCAAAATATTTCATCAGTACCTTGCTGGCACAGTCAAAACCTGTGCCCAGAGCACTCAGCATCTGGATAACTGCTGGTGTGTTGTTGCACTTCATTGCATAGAAAGGCTTGACTCGAGGTAAGTTAGTAAGCCACCTGAGGTGTCTCTCAAACATACTGTCTAGATTTGCCACATAGAAGGCTTCTTCATTGTCCTGAATGAAAAAAGCAGAGATAACATTTTATTTAAAAAATTCACATCTAAACTCAAATTCTAAAATTTGAAATCTCAATCTCACAATACTTTCACACAAATATAGATTAATAGTATGTAAAAGTTAAGTGTCAAGATGTCTCTGATACTCACCACTGATCCACGTTCTTCTATTTTATTGTCTATGAAATTATTAATGGTCTGTCCATTTTCCAAGATTTCGATGTCACAATTCTCAGAGGACAAAACCTGCATAACTGATCTGTTTGTATTTACTGATTCTGGAAGAGATGACAATCATTAAGAGACAAAAGCATAAAATTAATAACTGTTAGTTTACAGCACAGAACAAGTTTTGTTAATAGTAGTCAACCAAATAATGTATTGATAACGTAGATAGCCACATTTACTTTACACATGAAAAGACATTTAAAAAACCCTGGAAAGCTTTTTTTCTTCTTACCATGGCCCGTGTTCTTTTCCATATTTTGCAACCCTGAAAATTTCAAATATTTTCAAATGAGTTTAAGCATTACAACAGCATTTCTATGAAACAGAACTGGAAGTAAGTTTGATAGTAAGTACTCACACAAGTCCAGCTGACACTTGTTATAACATAGCCATTACATTCTGATTTTGTTGGCTGGCTTTTCCCCACCCACTGTTTTAAATCACATGATAGTCCTATTTACCTTGAAACCTGAAAAAGCAGTTTAAACAATTCTTATCATGTAGAGAGCTATCTACACTCATTACAATAAGACAAACAGTGCCACCAGAGGGAAAAAGCTGTTGTCCATTCTGGTTGTTTGCAGCAGTGCATCCCAGCTCCAAGCTAACTTTTTTCACCACTGTTCTGGAACTGTCCTGACAAACAATTTAATGAATGTAAAAGTGAATGTAACTCGTCCCAAAATCAAAATGTTGTTTCTTTACTTTGTAGAGCAAGACAGAGTTTGCCTGGGGCCCTAACATCACTAAATCTGCCCTCTTTAGTCATTTACTTTAAAGGGTTACTTTACTTTACTCAGGTCTCATAGGGTGTAGCCAGCCAGTGATAATAACTATAACAGCATGAGAAGGCGTGCTACATTGTAGTCAGCGCTCAAGCCAGTTTGCCATTTGCTAAGCGATAGTTTAAAATAAATAAATAAGAAACTGTATATAAGATATAATTATATATAGACCTTTCGTCCTGGAGGCATCTCGGGGAAGATCTCTGTTCATCCCCAACCGATTTTTTACCCTTCCCGGGATGACGGGACGCCGTTAGTCTGGAGCCCTGGATTGAGAACCACAGACAGGTAGGGAAGTCACAAAGTGAGAGATGGACTAATTAACACCAGCCTTTTCCTTTAAAAAACAATTGTCTTTTGCCTTTAACTTTCTCTTTGATCACTCATGTAAATGTCAATCTAATCAATCACACAGCACAGCAGCTGTTATTATTTACCTGTACTTGTTTACAGGAAGTGGTTGTTGTAAAATAATGATTTTGAAAGCAATATAGAAAAATAAATAGCCTATAAAAATTCAGTCTGTAATCACTGTATATTAACCATCAATTAGGCTAATAGTATATGCACAGGTTTAAATAGTGCAGTTGATACAACACAAAAGTTCACACCAACTATCAAATAAAATGATCATAGATCATGTGAAAGATTCTATACCTTCCTGTTCCTCTCATTAGCAAACATTTCATATATAACTGAGTAATAGCAGATCATGCCTTATATTTTCGTTGACAAAGTCAGTCTAATGTTTCCTTTTTCAGTATTTGCTCAGAAAACAGGATGTTTGTTTACCCAGATAGTATACAGAAGTGGGCCACTTCAGGCAATGACGCAGCACAGCTGGTCTTCTTCTGACCCCAGATGTGAGTCTGAGATGGCCCACATGTAAAATAGAAAATATAGCCCAAATATCCCAAATCAAATGTGGGCCTTTGGTGATGCTAAATTTTTTGGTAGTTCTGGTTTATCTCATTTGTTCTTGGTTGACATACGGCTTGCTTGTAGCCCAGATCTGAGAAACAGGAACGGACTGCCCAAGTGCCATCATTCCACGTGGTATGTGGGCCGGTTGAAAGTGCCGAAAGTATTGGGTGTATTGCCAGATCTGGGCCACAGCAATTTTGCTATTTGTGTAGTCATCCCTCTCTGAAAAGTACAACATATATTGGCTATTTGTAGTATTATTATACATGCAGTCTAAATTTTGTGTTGTGATGAATGTAAATTAAGATAAATTAAGTTATGTGTTAATGTGCTAATTTTACTTTTTTAATATTCATCATTGCTTAACTTTAGGGATCTGAGGTTGAGGTTATCAGTGGTTTATAAGTGCAAGAATCTTGTTGTCTGTGATTTCATTCCATTGACTAATGCATTGACTAATCCTCTGACTAATGCATTGCACGGTTTTGAATGTGGTTTGTCTAATTGGTGCAGAATGACAAACATGAAGCCGGACTGTGCTCTGATTAGTCTCCGCAAGGACACTGATGTACTGGTCAACAAATGTTTGGCAGGTAGCGACAGTATTCTGTGCACGGTACAACTAACTTGTTCAAACAGGAGATGAATACATACATGATCATGAACACAAAACAAGCAACATAGACACAAAGCATTGGAGAAGTTATAGTTACAGGGTAAGTCTATAGAGAATATCTCAGCCAAACCAATCAAAGTAGCCACACATCCATGAATGTGTGGCTATCCATAGACAAAAATACATGCAAATTACAGTGGCACTGACACAGACTCCAAGTGGCCATCTGCTTGTAAATAACAATATTTCCATTCAGCAACTGCCTGAAATTGGCAATTAATAGACACCACCAGCAAACCCATTTTATAGTTTGTATAGTTTTATTGTCTTTGTGTTCAATTGCTTTGGTCCAGTATGATATGATAAATAATGCTTACTTTATATTTTGGACCCTTTCCTTTTGTATCTTCACAAATCAAAGTGTTTTCAGACTTGAGCAAAACCCCTGTAATATCCATATTGATTATATGGTAAACAGTGCTGTAAAACAGGATGGGTTCGCACCAAATTTGGGATTGGCACTAAATTTTTGTACAGACATTCATGGTTCCCAGACGATGTACGTATCCTTCTGACTGGCGATTTAAACAAAATATCTCTACAAGCATTGGATGGATTGCCATTGGATTTGGAGGATGAATTCTCTGGGCAATCCACAAATGTTTGCATACCAACACGCTAAACTAACTGACAGTGATAAACATATGTGCAAAACATCAGTGTGTTAGCATTGTTGTTGTGACCTTGTTAGTATGCTTAATTACAGCCTCACAGTGCTATTAGCATGGCTATTAGCATTAATGTCATATCAGAGTTTTCAGAATTATGAGATTCTGTCTTGAAAATAGTGTTCACATCAACATCCAAGTCATAATAACAGCTAGGAAACTCAGACTTTTCTGGAAGCACTGATGTATTCAACTTGGCACTAATTTATTGATTAATCCATAGAATTGATAATAAGGAAGTGCCTGAAAAATCAATCAAAAAGGGATACCTCACATCAGCTAAATTCTCTCATTTATAGCTATTAAACCCAAACTTAAAGGATATGGTGTTACATTGTCAATGCACAGTAATTTTAAGCCTCACTTCATGAATTCTGTAATCATACAACCTCTTTTAATTCTACCGTGGTGTGAACTCTCCCAAGTTGTGATTATGGGAATCTTCCTCATCTCTACCATCTATCCCACATGACATGAATGCGGCATCAGTCTTGTTTAACTTGGTGGCACAAGCACCCATAAAAATAAATTTAAGTGTAGAGTCTTGAAGGCTTACATTCAGGGTCAGATCATTTCATAAGTGGCTCAGCAATGGAAGACCCAATTAGAATGCTTGTATGAAAGAAAGAAGGCCTTCTTTAGATCATATAGATCCTCCAATGATGTGAAGGCAACAGGACAGACACGTGTGACAAACCAATGATTATAATGCAAAGTCATTACAAACATGCAAAAACCCACTGTTTACCTGGACAAAGTTATGTAAAAACGGCTCGAGGCTGCTACAAAAACATACAAACAACTTCTGCACACACCAGACAAGTGTTGACTTTACTCAACGGCAATTCTCTTTGTCTTTCTCCCCCGCATTGAGTCATCCCCTCTTTTCCAACTTTTCTGTCAGAAGTGGAATATCAGTTTTACTTCTTGAAATGCATTTTAATCGTAATGTGATGATACAGTAGAATTATGACCGTATTAATCCTGTATTAGTAGTCGATGTGAGGAATGACAAGACTGGATGTGCACCTTGGCCACCTCCCTAGTGACGAAGTAGCTAAATCTCTTGAGAAGAAGAGGAGGGAGAACATTTTAGTCTTGTGTCAGGCCGTGTGGTTCGTTCCTTGTCAACGTGTCAGGACCTGTCAAGTAGGATGTAAACAAGTGCAGAACCTGAGTCCCAACCCTCAAGGGGAAAAGGACCTTATCACTCACAGTGTCAACAGAAAACAAAAGACAAGCAGTTGAGTAGACAGTCTTTTTATTTATTGAGACACCATCCCAAAAACAAACTGTATGAGTTGTTTTGTTTACAGAAAAAGACAAACCTGGCCACTTTGCTTAGACTATACTGGTTACCTTGTGAGGAGTTAAAATGATTGTTTGATAACATTAAAATATTGGTGGGGAGAATTCAGCAGAACCCTGAATTCTAGTTAGGAAATTCCCAGTGAGGAAGTAACACTTCAATCATCCTGAGGAGAAGAGGAGGGGGAACATTTTAGCTTTGTGGAATCGTCATTGTCATGCTGTATTGAGCAAATATTGCCACTGACTAAATGTATAGAGTGAAATACCTCTATAAACATTCTTTAATGACTCTGTTTCATTAAATGTCATAATACTGAGCAACTCAGAGAGGCATAACTACAAGACTATTGCATTTCTTTATACTTTTAGTTCATTTTGTTCTTCTCTGGTGCAGTACTTGTGGTAAGACAGCAGTGGAGAAAGTGCAGGGAGCAGGTATCTGCGTAAAACATGCATGCTGTGTTTAATATGATTCATGGGCTTACCTTTGTGAGATTGTCAGTACAGATAACAAAAGTGAAAAGAGACAGTGACAGTGCTGAACAACCCTTTCATTATTTTACCCACCCTCTGTCCAAGGAATATTTTTCCTCTATTACCCACCATTGTGGAGGTAAACACTCCCACTCTAATATGGACATTGACTCCAGTTAAAGAATCAGGCCTCAGAGAAGGGATTTCTTTTAAAAGGTTTATTTCAAATTATGTAGTCTGTGTCCATGTGTAGTACTTGCTTTGGGGTGTAGTTGTTGTAATTTGTGGGTATGCGTTTGTGTGGTGTGTGGATAGAGCATATGTAGGGAAACATGAGCTAAATTAAGCAAACTAGCATTCATGTAGAGAACATAAGACTAACCAAGCAGTTACAGATTCGCATGATGCATATTAGTGAATTTTAGCAAGGGTGATTCAATACAATAAAGTATGGAAAACCCCTTATTCTTCATACAGTAATAAATGCATTAACTTAACTACGCCAAATTATCGTACAGTTGAATGATGACAAGGCTAAAATATGCACATTAACTACATCTGAACTGAAGAATCAATGTTAATGGGGTGGCTAATTAGCTATCTGTTGCATCATACCAATTAACTCACTAGAATGGCTAAAACTCGACAGAATCTCAACAATGAACTTAAATTCTAATAGGAAATGTCCTTTACAGATAAATAATCGGTACTTACATCTTTTCATGAATGCACAACAACAGAATAGTCCACATGGGAAAAACTGCCCCCTTAATTGGCCACTTTATCCACTCCTCCTGAGATGACTGAGAGAGGCAGCAGACTCTCTGAGCCTGTCACTCTTATTTTAGTCCACTAGGAGTCGCTGCTGGGCTTTCCAACACCCACAACAAAGGAGTTGCCTTTTACCAGTGAGAGTGTATTCATCAGTGGAGGCTTCAGTCATGGAAACATGCCCATCAGATCGCAGAGGAGCATGACAAAAGCAAGGCCCACAGAGAGAGTGCTGAAACCTACTTCCTCAGAACTAGCAAAGCTTACATCAGTAGCCTTTTAAGTCAGAAGCAAATGTCCTATCGGTAGCAGGTCAGAAAGAAGAGGCAGGTTTTGGAACCAGTCATTGTCATAATTAAAGTAATTGGTAAGTGCGGTCTTAACGACAGAGGAGACAGACATGAAGCTGCTTACACCCTGGAAGATGTGACCTTGGACCATGGCAATTGTGTTGCTTAGTGTCTGCTCTGCTGAAAAGAGTAAGAAGCAACACTGATACAAAAAATAAAGGAAGTGGGTCTTTTTCTACTTCAAAACAACCATGAACAAAGTTACTGATTTTTGACTAATTCAAGGGGAAATTGCTGCTCAAGTGAAGCAGGCAGGAATGCTTTCAGTCCAAATGGACACAACACAGGATTTAGCATCCAAAGACTAGTGTGAAGTACTGCTGTGTCATGTCACTGATGTTATCTGTGAAAGACCAATCCCTGTCATTGACTGTGAGTCACTGACTCGGCACAAAATCCACAATCATTATTCTGTGCCAAAATACATTCTTCAGCTATCTGAATTAGACAAATGAAGTTACAGTCTTTCTAGAACAAAATTCTGTCTTGTGTTACTATCCCTCCACCACAGCTCAGCGCAGAAATACTGTCCCTAGAAACAAAAAGAGAGAATATCATAGTAAAAAGACTAACTAAAGAAGTCATCACTGTGATTTTCATTGAAATGCAATAATACAAGAGAAAATAATGGACCTTTTTCACAATGTTAAGAAATATTTTAAAAGATTCCTTCATGGTTGTCAAAAACTACATTGGATACATACACCTACATGATGAAGGAAAACATATACATTTAATTATTTTTACAAAACACAGGTAATACATTTTTCAGCATGTCTCTACACACTACATACTGTAGATCACAGATAATTGATTGCTCTCAGGCAGCAACTCTACAGTGGATAATTTGTAATGGCTTGATAATGCTATATACCGTATCGCACTATTGTGTATTTGTGTACTTTTTCTCTTTTTCTGCACACATGCATGCACACACATGCACAGCAGACCTTGACTCTGCAGGGCGTTTACTTATGCATACTTAAACATTTACAAAGCAACATGAATTTGCATACATATTGTCTAAAAACAGGACTTGTAACAGATATTTTACATTTTATTTCTAATAATATCAATCATAGACTACATTTTAAAAAAATTAAATCTCAGACATGATAGACAAAATAACAGACAAAATCATCCTGATTAAATGATAAATGGAATTCACAAACAAACAAATCAGTTGGACAAGTTGTGAATGCAAGCATACCTTATATAATAATGTCCAAGTTGTAATAACCCATTCAATAATAACTCAACTCATGATCCACTTATGAAAAAGGGATGACAGGAATGGCGTTAGTTCATTAATATACTACACATATTACTGATGTTTCTCTGATTACAGAACATTCTTATTAGCTCAGCTGTTACGGACACTTTGGTTCTGCTTTAGGACCATGATGTCCTCCATCTTTTGCTCTTTTTATTAATTAATTAATTATGAAGTTGGTTGATGTTAAAGGTCCAGTGTGTAGAATTTGGTGGCATCTAGTGGAAAGGATTTGGCAGAAATGGAATATACTATTAAAAAGTAGGTTTTAATTAGTGTACAATCCCATGAAAATAAGAAAACATGTTTTTTTTGGTAAGTATGTTTTATTGATTTTCAATATGTATTCAATACAATACATACAAGAACCCTAACCCTTCAATACAAGGACCCTAACATTGGTAGGGACATGTCCCTACTGTCCATACCCAAATCACTACATAATTAATTTCACATACAGTGAAAATAACACAATATAATCACACTAGGCCTGTCAATAGAAACTGAACAACCAATGAAAGATGTTAATTTTGTATATTTGTTAGTACTGTGCCAATTTCCAACTTATACAGAAATGTTACGAGATCATAAATGGATAATGCCGTAGGTGTGAGACAGGTTTAAGGTGTGCCATGTCTCTGCTGTCACAACAGCATAAATGTGTGCTTTTTCAAAGCCGTTGAAGGTAGTGGCTATACTAACAGAGTAAGCACCCATGTTGTCGATGAGAAGCCAGTCCCCCACGTCCAACTCAGGAATCCAGTAGTTTTCAGTTATTTTGTCAATGCTGTCGGAGGTTGGACCCCAGATGACAGACCGGTATCTCTGCTTGCTGCCCTCAACAGCCTATGTGGGGCACAGGCATCGAAATATAAAATCAACATCACACTGGCTATCATATTCTCACACAACAATATATTTGTTGAAATCCCATGTTTTATACCACATTTTACAATTTTCATGCTCCAAGTATTCCAAAAGTAGGTTGTGTCCATTTTATGTTATCAGTCACATTACTGTTTGCAACTGGTAGCCTGCAACCACATTTTATTTTTTAGCATGCAATTTAAAATTACTGTACATTAAGATATCAGATTTGGTCCATCCATGCATTCTCTGCTGCTTGTCTGGGTCACAGTGGCACCAGACTGAGCAAATGAACTCAGATGTCTTTTTCCATAGCAACATCCTCCCTGGGAGATCTAGAGGCATTCCCAGGCCAGATGAGATATATAATCCCTCCAGTGTGTTGAATGACAGATGCTGACAACCTGCTAGCCACAACTCTGAGCAGCTATCTCCACGATGGAGGTTTTGAACATGGCCCATTTAGATTCCATGTCCCCAACTTCCCCCGGGATGAAGGAGAAAATTCTGGAGGTGAGAGTTGAAGACCCTACAGACAGGGGCCTCCGCCAGATTTTTCCAGTTCACACTCACTATGTGTTCATGTTTACCAGGTCTGTCCAGCAGACTTTGGTTACAGAGCCAGTGCTGTGTATAGAGGTGAGCATAACTATATCTAGTTGGTACTGCTCCACCTCCTGCACTAGCTGTGGCCCCTACCCCACTAGAGAGGTGGCATTCCATGGCCCTAGAACCAGTTTATGGTGCCAGGGATCAGCATGCCTAGTTCCCTGCCCCTGCCCGTTGCTTGTCTCACAATACACATGACCCCAATGCCAATCCCTGCGGGTGAAGGGCCCACAGAGTGGTGGCTATATGTAGTTTCTTCTTCTCCCTGGGACTTATGTACATATTGAACAATTCCACACCTCAAGATGTTTGTCCAAGCCAATTAAGTGTCCATGCATAGAGTAGTGTCCCCTTTACGTATAGCAGAAAATAAGCTTGTGGAGGTCATGGTCTGAGTTCCATGCAGGAGGCCAGAGTTCACAGATCTGCAATTAATGTATGCCTTTCTTTTAACCATGACAACAAAATTTCTGCACCATTAACAAAGTATTTTAGTTGCCTAATCCTAACTATACCCTAACCTTGGATTATTTGCCATAACTTTACCTTTACTTTACCTTACTTTAATAATACAGTAGTTGCACAGATATTGAATGTAATCTGATGTTTTACAGAATCATCCAATAACGATGTTGCAATATAGTTGAGGTTCACCTTGTGAAGGTATGGTGCAACATTGATGTGGGCAGGATCATTGATGAGGCAACTCAAGGAGCCATGCACTCCATCATTAATGTAGTACATCATTCTTGCAGAGCTGTTTTCCTCACCGTCTGGAAAAATAAATAAAAAATACTGAAAGTTACTAAACTGGTAACTATATCTATAAAATATCCATGTTTTAGGAGGACAGTAAAGGTAAAAGGAGGACAGTAAATAAAAATATAATGAAAATGATCCTTTTTAGCCATTGTCTCTCTAGCCCTCCACCACATGCAACCAGGTACCTGTGGCTCTACACAAAGTGAGTAACTACAACCTTGAAAATCAAGACTATAGTTACTCAGGGTCCAAGCTTGGCTGTCTACTGAATATTAATCTTGATGTAGTAATGCATTGCCACATAGTGCCATCAGACACATCTGATAGTTGTTAACTTTCACCCACACCTCTTGTATTTAAAATGAATATAAATTTAAATACAGCCACTCAGCTGAAGTAATCTGGCATCTTTAATGTTTGTTAAAAGTGGACAGGCAACATTCATGTGGTTTCAAAAGAAATAAATATGCATTACTGTTGTGTTCAGCCATATGATCTATGTCGACTTTTTTGGCAATGATGTTCACTGCCAGTGTGAAGGCTGATTCCACATAGTATCGGCCTGGTTCTGCAATAATCTGCACCCCGCTGTCAGGTGGGAAGAATTTATCCAGTGCCCCATTAATGACTTCTGAAAACTTGGAGGGCAGAACACAATAGATTAATTGGATATTTCACGGGTATAACACCTCTTATTAACCCTTGGGCCTCGCTTTAAAATAGTATCAAAAGAGCATATTAGGGACCTAAAAGGTCCCCATCAAAAACTGGCATAAAAATATTATATATCATTTTAACCCTATAAATGCCAGTTTCTGTGATGATACCCCTAATTTTTATAAAAGAAAAAAACACAAAAATTGAAATATTTTCAACATATTAAAGACAAATGGGATTTTTTTTTTTTGGATTAGTCTGAGATATGTCAATGATTAGCAACAACAGTGAAATGTATGCATTATTATTTTTTGTGCAGTATAAGATTAAAGTATAGAATCTGACCTGTTAACTTATAGTGTATGTAAAGTGTCCTAAAGTTTTTACTTTCTAATATTACCTTATTTTGCTCTAGAAATATAGCATAAATACAACATCACTTCGAACAACATTTATTTTACAAAATGTAACAAAATTCAACATTAACATTCAAAAATTCAGAACAGAAATGAATGAATATGTGACTGAGGTGAAGGTGTGTGTCTGTGAGAGAGAGAGAGAGGGAAAGGAGTAATGTGACCTGCAGCCCATATAAATGACCTCTTTTTAGCTGCACACACACATAGACACACACACACACACACAAACACACACACTAGTTTTTCCATACACACACATACACCACCCTTGGACATCCATATCAATACAAACAAGTTTTTAGATTAATAAATTTGCTACAATGTCCTGCAAAACTTGATAATGCATGAAATGCCCCTGGTATAGCCCTTAGTGGAGAGAAATTCTAATGATATATATTTGTTTTTCACGGCAAACAGGAGAAAAATTGCTCAATCAGCTGGAAAATAGTAAAAACTACAATTCTCAAGTCAGGGCTTCAGTTTGAAAAAAAAATAGAATACATGGTTATACAATATTGTGGCCATGGGATCAAAAATACAGTATTTATGAGTTTACATTGGTCTGTATTTTTCCATAAGGATTTGAGTGTCTGTATTTTGGCAACACACACACACACACACACACACACACACACACACACACACACACACACACACACACACACACACATACACCAATTTCTCCATACACACACATACATCACATTTAGACATCCCTATCCGCACATACAACTCATTGGAACTGTAATATACTTGGCTGCAGTATTCATAATAGAGGATTAATGCCCCTAGTGGAACCAGCACAATTGCATGCATTTGCACAAAGGGTTAAAAAAGAGAAAATCAGATGGAAAATAGTAAAAACCAAAATGTTGAAGCCAGGGCTTCAGTTTGAAAGTCTTATAAAACAGAATGCATGAATTTATGCAGTAGCAACCACAGGATCAAAAAATGTGGTTTTAATGGGTTTCAATGGGACCTAAAAGGACCCTAACATGCTGAAAGTTAGTATTGTTTCAACACAGTGTATTATAGACTTGATATAGGATCTGTGTTTGGATTTCCAGAATTGAATAAAAATACATATCTTCGCCAAAAATCATGGCTACAGCATAATCAAAGCCAAAATAATCAGAAAAAATAAAACTTTAAAGGTCCTTTTAGGTCCCTAGTGAGGCACAAGGGTTAGTATTTCAGGCATTTAGCTGACACTCTAATAAAAAGTCACCAGTATCACTGACATTACAAGCCACTAAAGGTAAGGTTTCTGGATGGATACCAAATGACAATGTTTGATCTAATGTTTCCAACACTGCATAAAATGTCATACTTGCCTGACTTAGAGAAACCTTGATACTTAAGATAAATCATAGAGCCATGAATGATAAGGAATATGTAGGTATGTTTGGACCTGGAGGCTTTCTGTGATGTGATGATGTTGGTCCACCACAACCTCTCAAAAAAGTCTTCATATTTTTTTTGCCTGACAATGCTTGTATTATATAATCAGGTGGACTGTCTATTTAAAGGTTCCTCAATAATATAACACTGAACAAGAAAATAGTTGTTGCAATTATTTGAGTCATTAGAATACTGAGGTGAACAAGCACTAGCATTGTATATTTTCTTTGTTTTACCTCTTCAAATTTCACTTCAAAGTCCTCTCTCCCAGAGAACCCTCCACCAATATCCAGGAGTCTCATCTGGAAGCCGAACAAATTCTGAAAAACATATCAGTATCACTTTCTAATTAAGGCATCCAATATGTAGAGGTTTATGAATTGGAACTTCTGGTCTGAGCAGTGCCATTACTCTTATCTGAAGGATAAGAAACAGTGAGGGTCATCTCTCCCTTTCCAACTAGCTCCCCTTAGGAAACACCATCAGTATCAGGAGTGAGGTCATTGATAAAGACTAGGAGGAGACTTGTGGAAGGAATTCAGAGATCCTTTCAGTGAGAATCCTAACTTTTCCGGTTGTATGCATTGTAAGACTTCCTGTATCCACCTGTCATGTGTTGGGAGGGGAGGGGGGCTACTGCCGTTTAAAGTAGCTTACAGGCTCCATCTGACCAGCAAATGGGCAAAACTGCAGATGAGAATTGTTTAAAATGTGGGTATGATCTGGACTCCAACAGCCATATGTTTTGGTCCTGTCTGTAGCTGGAGGAATTTTGGACAGGGGCCTTTAATACCCTTTCAAATTTATGTGACACAGTTAAGGATCCTCCCTGTGATGACCTGGGTTGTCCCCGAGGAGTACACCGATAAACAAGTTGCAGTTGTGGAATTCTCTACACTGCTTGCTCGATGACAATCTCATAAGCAATGGCTGGACGATGTAATAGTTCACCTCAAATGCTTAACAGCTGAGGCATATTACTCTTAGCTCAACTAGAAAGTATTATAAGATTTGGCGAAGTATTTTCTATTCTGTTTTCAAAATGGGACAAATCCCCATTGATGTGTATGGTTTTACTATGTCCTCTAACTTGTCAGAAAGACCCCTCCACTGGGCTGACCACTTACCTTTTAGAAATATCTTTACCTTACCTATTAATAAAGCCATTAGTTAGAACTTATTAACCTTTTATAAAGAGTGCCTTATTAGAAAGTCATACCAAGATATCAGTCAGTCAGTCAACCAATCAAACAATCACTCAAAACAAAAAAAATTCCTCCAAAAAGTAGAAGTAAAAAAGTATTAAACATAAAAAACAATGCCTGAGTTAACCTTTTAGTTTAATCTTTAAACAAAAAAGTTAACCCACGCTCAACTTTTGCCACTATGTGAGGCCATCCGTCTGAGTGCCCACTTATGACCACCACTGCTTTTTCGAGAAAGAGGATTTGCATCGCAACTGCAAACAAACACTGCACAACAAACTTGATGAATGGCTATACTAAACATGTAAATGTACTGTATTTTTATGTTCTATTGCTATAACAATGACTTACTGCTAGGTCAAAGACATGTCTGGCATCTGTAATGGCCTGCTTGAATGTCAAACTGTCAGTGCACCCGCTGCCTACATGGAAGCTGACTCCAGTGACCTCTAAGCCCAGCTCTCCAGCTTGTTCCAGCAGCTTTTCAACAGTATCCAGTCTGGCTCCAAACTTTGAACTGAGTCTTAGCAGTGATTTGGAGTCATCCACTGCGATGCGTAGCACTAGTCTGGAAAGTGATTCAAAAGACGTGCATTTCTTGATGCTCTAAAAGAGTGTCCACCAAATGTAGAAGCAAAAATATCAGTAATTGTTCACTTACTTGGCTTTGCCATGACACTGAGAAATTTTTAGGAGTTCATCCTCACTATCAAAAGTCATCAGATCTACTCCATGAGCACAGGCATATTTGATGTGGGATCGTAGTTTTGTTGTATGTGCGTAAATGATTTTATCAGGTGTCACTCCGAGGGACAAGGCCATCTGAATCTCACCCTGTTAGACCAAAATGTGTTTCATATTAGCAGACTGAGAATAAAAATGAGAAGGAAACAACCATTCTCATTAACAGAGACTGGGAAAAAAAAGAAAACAGAGTTGTAGATTATCTTCAGAATGCTTCATCAGTACCTTGCTGGCACAGTCAAAACCTGTGCCCAGAGCACTCAGCATCTGGATAACTGCTGGTGTGTTGTTGCACTTCACTGCATAGAAAGGCTTGACTCGAGGTAAGTTAGTAAGCCACCTGAGGTGTTTCTCAAACACACTGTCTAGATTTGCCACATAGAAGGGTTCTTCATTGTCCTGAATGAATAAAGCAGAGATAAACATTTTATTTTGAAAATTCATGTCTCAAAAATCTCAACTCTCGACTATACTTCACATGTAGCCCCTAGGGAAATTTAATCTGCCTCGAACTATCATTACAGTTGAGTTATTTCATCTACAACTGATTATCTGTCTAGATTTGCCACATAGAAGGGTTCTTCATCGTCCTGAATGAAAAAAGCAGAGATAACATTTTATTTAAAAAATTTGAAATCTCATTTATCTCACAATACTTTCACGCAATTATAGATATATAGTATGTAGAAATTAAGTGTCATGATGTCTCTGATACTCACCACTGATCCACGTTCTTCTATTTTATTGTCTATGAAATTATTAATGGTCTTTCCTTTTTCTAAGATTTCAATGTCACAATTCTCAGAGGACAAAACCTGCATAACTGATCTGTTTGTAGTTACTGATTCTGGAAGAGATGACAATCATTAAGAGACAAAAGCATAAAATTAATAACTGTTAGTTTACACACAGCACAGAGCAAGTTTTGTTAATAGTAGTCAACCAAATAATGTATTGATAACATAGATAGCCACATTTGCATCACACATGAAAAGACATAAAAAAAAATCTGGAAAGCTTTTTTCTTCTTACCATGGCCCGTATTCTTTTCCATATTTTGCAACCCTGAAAATTTCAAATATTTTCAAGTGAGTTTAAGCATAACAACAACAATTCCATGAAACAGAACTGGAAGTAAGTTTGATAGTAAGTACTCACACAAGTCCAGCTGACACTTGTTATAACATTGCCATTACATTCTGATTTTGTTGGCTGGCTTTTCCCCACCCACTGTTTTAAAACACATGATAGTCCTATTTACCTTGAAACCTGAAAAAGCAGTTTAAACAATTCTTATCATGTAGAGAGCTATCTACACTCATTACAATAAGACAAACAGTGCTGACCACCAGGGAGAAAAAGCTTTTGTCCATTCTGGTTGTTTGCAGCAGTGCATCCCAGCTCTTAGCTAACTTTTTTCACCACTGTTCTGGAACTGTCCTGACAAACAATTCAATGAATGTAAAAGTAAATGTAAACGATCCCAAAATCAAAATGTTGTTTCTTCGTAACACTTTTTAATTGCATTTAAATGTCTTTTTACTTGTGTTGCTTTTATATTCTGTCTTGATGCCTTTTATGCTCTATGTAAAGCACTTTGAATTGCCTTGTTGTTGAAATGTACTATACAAATAAACTTTCCTTGCCATGCCTTGCCTTTACTCTGCATAGCAAGACAGAGTTTGCCTGGGGCCCCCACATCACTAAATCTGCCCCCTTTAACTATTTACTTTAAAGAGTAACTTTACTTTAACAATTTACTTTAAAGATTTGAGATGCTGCTTTCAGCAATTGTAAATATTTCAATGGTGAACTGTGCCTTTGCAATACAATTTCATATTTATGAAGCCTACTATGTATGCTGCCATGTGGTCTGGAAAGATTGTAGCATGCTGGGTGCACCAATTTCTCCAGCAATCTCTCTTGTATAATTGTAGAAACAATTGTAATTCATATCTGTATATTTCTTAGTATTCCCCATTGCTAAGTTTGCTTAGTTGTGAGTCAGTAATTTGTGCCTTACAAAAATGAAGCTGTCCGCTGTGGAGCAGCTCTGCTCTGCTCTCTGCAATATTCACATTTTAGAGAAAGTAATTAATATTTTCCTCATTAATAATGTATTATTTCACCACCCGCGACCCATCAGCTATTAATCAGAATGTAACTTTTTATGACCTGACCTGCCTGATCTGCAGATATAACTGCAATCCGTGCATCACTTTTGTCCATGTACAAGCTATGTTTGATATGTGTTTAAGGCCTAGATTATAACAAAAAAGACCACAACAATATATTGAAATCATCTAAATGTACGCTTTATCTAATGTACTCACACACAGCCAGGATAGATGGGCCAGTGGTACTGTGGGAACATTTCAGGTCTGATGCGGAGTAGCCAGCCAGTGATAATAACTATAGTAACAGCAGACACAACACAGCACACACAACAACAGACACAGACTCCAAGTGGCCATCTGCTTGAATATAACAATATTTCCATTCAGCAACTGCCTGACATTGGCAATTGATAGACACCACCAGCAAACCCATTTTATAGTTTGTATAGTTTTATTGTCTTTGTGTTTCTTAGAAAGTGGTATCAGTTCAATTGCTTTGGTCCAGTGTGATATGATAAATAATGCTTACTTTATATTTTGGACCCTATCTTTTTGTATCTTCACAAATCAAAAGGTTTTCAGACTTGAGCAAATATCCCTGAAATATCCATATTGATTATATGGTAAACAGTGCTGTAAAACAGGATGGGTATGCACCAAATTTGGGATTGGCACTAAATTTTTGTACAGACATTCATGGTTCCCAGACGATGTACGTATCCTTCTGACTGGTGATTTAAACAAAATATCTCTACAAGCATTGGATGAATTGCCATTGGATTTGGAGGGTGAATTCTCTGGGCAATCCACAAATGTTTGCATGCCAACACGCTAAACTAACTGACAGTGATAAACATTATATGTGCAAAACATCAGTGTGTTAGCATTGTTGTTGTGTGCTTGTTAGTATGCTGACCTAAGTACAGTATACAGTGCTGTTAGCATGGCTTTATACTATTAGGCCGTTTTAATGTCATATCAGAGTTTTCAGAATTATGAGATTCTGTCTTGAAAAAAGTGTTCACATCAACATCCAAGTCATAATAACAGCTAGGAAACTCAGACTTTTCTGGAAGCACTGATGTATTCAACTTGGCACTAATTTATTGATTAATCCATAGAATTGATAATAAGAAAGTGCCTGAAAAATCAATTAAAAAGGGATACCTCACATCAGCTAAATTCTCTCATTTATAGCTATTAAACCCAAACTTAAAGGATATGGTGTTACATTGTCAATGCACAGTAATTTTAAGCCTCACTTCATGAATTCTGTAATCATACATTTTTAAAAAAAATTCTACCGTGGTGTAATAGACTCCCAAGTTGTGATTATGGGAATCTTTCCCAGCTCTACCATCTATCCCACATGACATGAATGTGGCATGTTTAACTTGGTGGCACAAGCACCCATAAAAATAAATTTAAGTGTAGAGTCTTGAAGGCTTACATCCAGGGTCAGATCATTTCATAAGTGGCTCAGCAATGGAAGACCCAATTAGAATGCTTGTATGAAAGAAAGAAGGCCTTCTTTAGATCATATAGATCCTCCAATGATGTGAAGGCAACAGGACAGATATGTGTTACAAACCAATGGTTATTATGCAAAGTCATTACAAACATGCAAAAACCCACTGTTTACCTGGACCAAGTTGTGTACAAACGGCTCGAGGCTGCTACAAAAACATACAAACAACTTCTGCACACACCAGACAAGTGTTGACTTACTCAACAGCAATTCTCTTTCTCTTTCTCCCCTGCATTGCTATGTGTCATCCCCTCTTTTCCAACTTGAGTGGAAGAATTGGAATATCAGTTTTACTTCTTGAAGCGCATTTTAATTGTAATGTAATGATACAGTAGAATTATGATTGTATTAGTCCTGTATTAGTAGTTTAGGTGAGGAAGTAGATAGATCTCCTGAGGAGAAGAACATTTTAGCTTGGTGGAGCCCTCGTTGTCAGGCTGTGTGGTTCAGTCTCCAATCCTTTCCTTGTAAACGTGTCAGGACCTGTCAAGTAGGATGCAAACAAGTGCAGAACCTGAGACCCAACCCTCAAGGGGAAAAGGACCTTATCACTCACAGTGTCAACAGAAAACAAAAGACAAGAGGTTGAGTAGACAGTCTTTTTATTTATTGAGACACCATCCCAAAAGCAACTCAGAGAGGCGTTTCGACAAGACCGCTGCATTTTTTAGTACTTTCAGTCTGTTTTGTTGGTAAACATTCCCACTCTAAATTCCACTGGTTGAGGAAGCCAATATGGACATTGACTCCTTTTAAAGAATCAGGCTTCAGAGGGATTTCTTTTAAAAGGTTTATTTCAAATTACTCAGTCTGTGTCCATGTGTAGTACTTGCTTTGGGGTGTAGTTGTTGTAATTTGTGGGTATGCGTTTGTGTGGTGTGTGGATAGAGCATATGTAGGGAAACATGAGCTAAATTAGGCAAGCTAACATTTATGTAGAGAACATAAGATTAGATATTAGTGAATTTTAGCAAGGGCGATTCAATACAATAAAATATGGCAAACCCCTTGTTCTTCATACAGTAATAAATGCATTAACTTAACCACACCAAATTATCGTACAGTTGAATGATGACAAGGCTAAAATATGCACATTAACTGCAGCTGAACTGAAGAATCATGGCAGTGGGGCGGCTAATTGGCTAGCTGTTGCATAATACCAATTAACTCACTAGAATGGCTAAAACTCGACAGAATCTCAACAGTGAACTTAAATTTTAATAGGAAATGTCCTTTACGGATAAATAATCGGTAATTACATCTTTTCATGAATGCACAACAACAGAATAGTCCACACGGCCATGTTATCCATTCCTCATGGTGCTGAGGTGACTGAGAGAGGCAGCAGACTCTCTGAGCCTGTCACTCTTATTTTAGTCCACTAGGAATCACTGCTGGGCTTTCCAACACCCACAACAAAGCAGTTGCCTTTTTACCAGTGAGAGTGTATTCATCAGTGGAGGCTTCAGTCATGGAAACATGCCCATCAGATCGCAGAGGAGCATGACAAAAGCAAGGCCCACAGAGAGAGTGCTGAAACCTACTTCCTCAGAACTAGCAAAGCTTACATCAGTAGCCTTTTAAGTCAGAAGCAAATGTCCTATCGGTAGCAGGTCAGAAAGAAGAGGCAGGTTTTGGAACCAGTCATTGTCATAATTAAAGTAATTGGTAAGTGCGGTCTTAACGACAGAGGAGACAGACATGAAGCTGCTTACACCCTGGAAGATGTGACCTTGGACCATGGCAATTGTGTTGCTTAGTGTCTGCTCTGCTGAAAAGAGTAAGAAGCAACACTGATACAAAAAATAAAGGAAGTGGGTCTTTTTCTACTCCAAAACAACCATGAACAAAGTTACTGATTTTTGACTAATTCAAGGGGAAATAGCTGTTCAAGTGAAGCAGGCAGCAGTGCTTTCAGTCCAAATGGACACAACACAGGATTTAGCATCCAAAGACCAGTGTGAAGTACTGCTGTGTTATGTCACTGATGTTATCTGTGAAAGACTAATCCCTGTCATTGACTGTGAGTCACTGACTCGACACAAAATCCACAATCATCATTCTGTGCCCAAATACATTCCAAAGCTGATCTGAAATTAATATGAGTCTTCAGCAATCTGAATTAGACAAATGAAGTTACAGTCTTTCTAGAGCAAAATTCCATCTTGTGTTACTATCCCTCCACTGCAGCTCAGCACAGAAATACTAATAATCCCTAGAAAAAAAAAGAGAGAATATCATAGTAAAAAGACTAACTAAAGAAGATACCCACTTTCCTTTCATTCACTAAACTTTATTACTGTGATTTTCATTGAAGTACAATATTACAAGAGAAAATAATTAACCTTTTTCACAATGTTAAGAAATATTTTAAAAGATTTCTTCATGGTTGTCAAAAACTAGTTTTAGATACCCTAGTTAACATACAAACATACAAAGGTAAAAATGGCACACCTACACACACACACACACACACACACACACATATACACAGTGGACACACCTACATGATGAAGGAAAACATATACATTTAATTATTTTTACAAAACACAGGTAATATAGCTATCTGAATTAGACAAATGAAGTTACAGTCTTTCTAGAACAAAATTCTGTCTTGTGTTACTATCCCTCCACCACAGCTCAGCGCAGAAATACTGTCCCTAGAAACAAAAAGAGAGAATATCATAGTAAAAAGACTAACTAAAGAAGTCGTCACTGTGATTTTCATTGAAATGCAATAATACAAGAGAAAATAATGGACCTTTTTCACAATGTTAAGAAATATTTTAAAAGATTCCTTCATGGTTGTCAAAAACTAGAGGAAACACCTACATGATGAAGGAAAACATATACATTTAATTATTTTTACAAAACACAGGTAATACATTTTTCAGCATGTCTCTATACACTACATACTGTACATCACAGATAATTGATTGCTCTCAGGCAGCAACTCTACAGTGGATAATTTGTAATGGCTTGATAATGCTATATATCAAGTGTCACACTGTTGTATATTTGTGTACTTTTTCTCTTTTTCTGCACACATGCATACAAACACATGCACAGCAGACCTTGACTCTGCAGGGCATTTACTTATGCATACTTATGCAAACATGTACAGTGCAACATGCATTTGCATACAAATTGTCTAAAACAGGACTTGATATTTTACATTTTATTTTTAATAATGTCATTCATAGACTACATTAAAAAACATGACATGACAGACATGATAGATTTTCAAAATAATCCTAATTAAATGATAAATGGAATTCACAAACAAACAAATCAGTTGGACAAGTTGTGAATGCAAGCATACCTTATATAATAATGTCCAAGTTGTAACCCATTCGATAATAACTCAACTCATGATCCACTTATGAAAAAGGGATGACAGGGATGGCGTTAGTTCATTAACATACTACACATATTACTGATGTTTCTCTGATTACAGAACATTCTTATTAGCTCAGCTGTTACAGACACTTTGGTTCTGCTTTAGGACCATGATGTCCTCCATCTTTTGCTCTTTTTACAATTATGAAGTTGGTTGATGTTAAAGGTCCAGTGTGTAGAATTTGGTGGCATCTAGTGGAAAGGACTTGGCAGAAATGGAATATACTTTTAATGAGTAGGTTTTAATTAGTGTATAATCCCATGAAAATAAGAAACATGTTTTTGTTAGCTTAGAATGAGCCTGTTATATCTACATAGAGAGCAAATCCTCTTCCAAGAAGTCAGCCATGTTGCTACAGTGTGTTTCTATAGTTTGCCATGTTTCTACAGCAGCCCAGAAAAGACAAACCAAACACTGGCTTGAGAGAGGGCCTTTCACATTTTTCACAGGTTTTGCAGCCACTGTAGGTTCTCCTACACACTTGGAAGATTTAAATTATGTTTTAGCAATGAACACAAATTAGCCAAAACCCCATGCCTGAAATTGGAGGACACAGTAATATCAAGTGATTAATGTTAGCTATATCTATATATATAGTGGTTAAATCATTTTTAGCTCTTGCATGTGATGTCTTAATTGTTGAGTCTATTAATAAGTGCTTCAAATCCACTGCCATCCATTCATCTCACAGTTGCTACTGTTGCAGCTACCTGGCAATGTGCACAGTCAGAGGGTTTCTAGATCCTCAGGTCAGGTACCTCCTATATTTCGCTCAGTCATTCTCCATTTAAGCAGCTCACTTTTTACAGAAAAACACAAACCTGGTCACTTTGCTTAGACCATACTGGTAACCTTGTGATTGTTTGATAACATTAGAATGTTGGTGGGGACATTTTAGCAGAACCCTAACATTGGTAGGGACATGCCACTACTGTCCATACCCAAATCACTACATAATTAATTTCAAATGCAGTGAAAATAACACAATATAATCACACTAGGCCTGTCAATAGAAACTGAACAACCAATGAAAGATTTAAATATGCATGTTCATTAGTACTATGTCAATGTCCAACTTATACAGAAATGTTACGAGATCATAAATGGATAATGCTGTAGGTTTGAGACAGGTTTAAGGTGTGCCATGTCTCTGCTGTCACAACAGCATAAATGTGTGCTTTTTCAAAGCCGTTGAAGGTAGTGGCTAGACTAACAGAGTAAGCACCCATGTTGTCGATGAGTAGCCAGTCCCCCACGTCCAACTCAGGAATCCAGTAGTTGTCAGTTATTTTGTCAGTGCTATCGCAGGTTGGACCCCAGATAACAGACCGGTATCTCTGCTCGCTGCCCTCAACAGCCTATGTGGAGCACAGGCATTGAAATATAAAATCAACATCACACTGGTTATCATATTCTTGTCATGGACTCATGGGTTGGGACTCTTTGTGTTCTTTGGGTTTTCTGTGTTACACTTATGTTGCCTAGTCATTTGGTTAAGCTTGTTTATGTTATTTGACTTTGGGGGACTTTCTCGCATTCTTGGTTGGATTGTGGTTTAAGTGTTGTGTTCTGGTCTCAGGTTTTGAACATGGCCCATTTAGATTCCATGTTCCCAACCTCCCCTGGGATGAAGGAAAAAATTCTGGAGGTGAGAGTTGAAGACCCTACAGACAGGGGCCTCCGCCAGATTTTTACAGTTCACCCTCACTAAGTGTTCATGTTTACCAGGTCTGCCCCGCAGACTTTGGTTCCAGAGCCAGTGCTGTGTGTAGAGGTACTGCTCCACCTCCTGCACTAGCTGTGGCTCCTACCTCACTAAAGTGGTGACATTCCATGGCCCTAGAACCAGTTTATGGTGCCAGGGATCAGCATGCCTAGTTCCCAGCGCCCGCCTGCTGCTTGTCTTACAATACACATGACCCCAATGCCAATCCCTGTGGGTGAAGGGCCCACAGAGTGGTGGTTACATGTAGTTTCTTTGGGCTGTGCCCCATGGGCCAAGGTCTGGCCACCAGACACTTGCCTGCAAGCTCCCCTCCCAGGCCTGGCTCCCCTTTTCCAGGTGAGGTTCCAGCATTCCAAAGATGCCATATTAAGGTCCATGAATAGCTCTTAGTCTGACCCCTCACCTGGATCAATTTGCCTTGGGTGACCCTACCAGGGGTTATTGCACCTGATAACACAGCTCTCAGGGTCACTCTGATGCAAAAACCCCTCCACCACAATAAGGTGGCAATTCTTGGAGAAGCCAAGTTGGGTCATTGTGCTTAATTTAGGGCCTAGTATCCCTGGGACTTATGTACATATTGAACAATTCCACACCTCAAGATGTTTGTCCAAGGGCAACATTAAATGTTCATCTTTGATCTTTACCTTACTTTAATAATACAGTAGTTGCAATGTACAGATATTGAATGTAATCTGGTGTTTTACAGAATCGTCCAATAATGATGTTCTTATGTGGCGATATAGTTGTAAGTTCACCTTGTGAATATATGGTGCAACATCGATGTGGGCAGGATCATTGATGAGGCAACTCATGGAGCCATACACTCCATCATTAATGTAGTACATCATTCTGTCAGAGCTGTTTTCCTCACTGTCTGGAAAAAATACATGAAAAATAATGAAAGTTACTAAAATGGTAACTAGATCTATGAAATATCCATGTTTTATGAGGAAAGTAAAGGGTAAATTATGATGAAAATGATCCTTTTTAGCCATTGTCTCTCATTTAGCCCTCATCCACATGCAACCAGGTGTCTGTGGCTCTGCACAAAGTGAGTAACTACAACCCTGAAAATCAAGATTATGGTTACTCAGGGGCTAAGCTTTGCTGTCTACTGAATATTAATCTTGATGTAGTAATGCATTGCCACATAGTGCCATCAGACACATCTGACAGTTGTTAACTTTCACCCACACCTCTTGTATTTAAAATGAATATAAATTTAAATACAGCCACTCAGCTGAAGTAATCTGGTATCTTTAGCGTTTGTTTAAAGTGGACAGGCAACATTCATGTGGCTTCAAAAGACATAAATATACATTACTGTTGTGTTCAGCCATATGATCTATGTCGACTCTTTTGGCAATGACGTTTACTGCCAGTGTGAAGGCTGATTCCACGTAGTATCGGCCTGGTTCTGCAATAATCTGCACACCACTGTCAGGTGGGAAGAATTTATCCAGTGCCCCATTTATGACTTCGGAAAACTTGAGGGCAAAACACAATAGATTAATTGGATATTTCATGGGTATAACACCTCTTATTAGTATTTCAGACATTTAGCTGGCACTCTAATAAAAAGTCACCAACAGTCACCAGTATCACTGACATTACAAGCAACTAAAGGTAAGGTTTCTGGGTGGATACCAAATGGCAAAGTTTGATCTAATGTTTCCAACATCACTTGACTTAGAGAAACCTTGATACTAAAGATAAATCATAGAGCCATGAATGATAAGGAATATGTAGGTATGTTTGGACCTTGGCTTTCTGTAATATGTTGGTCCACCACAACCTCTCAAAAAAGTCTTCATATTTTTTTGCCTGACAATGCCTGTATTATATAATCAGGTGGACTGTCTATTTAAAGGTTCCTCAATAATATAACACTGAACAAGAAAATAGTTGTTGCAATTATTTGAGTCATTAGAATACTGAGGTGAACAAGCACTAGCATTGTATATTATCTTTGTTTTACCTCTTCAAATTTCACTTCAAAGTCCTCTCTCCCAGAGAACCCTCCACCAATATCCAGGAGTCTCATCTGGAAGCCGAACAAATTCTGTAAAACATATCAGTACCACTTTCTAATTAAAGCACCCTACATGTAGAGGTTTTGTTCGGGAGGCCGAACAAAGCAATTAATGATCCTAACCCTGTGATGACCATATCCTGGGTTGTCCCTGAGGAGTACACCCATAAACAAGTTGCAGTTGTGGGATTCTCTACACCGCTTGCTCGATGTTGCTCAAATGCTTAACAGCTGAGGCATATTACTCTTGGCTCAACTAGAAAGCATTATAAGATTTGGCAAAGTATTTTCTATTCTGTTTTTAAAATGGGACAAATCCCCATTGATGTGTATGATTTTACTATGTCCTTTAACTTGTCAGAAAGACCCCTCCACTGAGTTGACCACTTACCTTTTAGAAATATCTCAAATCTATTTTCACAACCTATTAACAATTACAAATGAAGACTTAATGGATTAGTGGCAACCCTGAAGTCTTATTAATATCTCATAATTCATCTGCAAAACATTAGTGAATGATTTATTACCTATTAATAAAGCCATTAGTTAGAACTTATTAATCTTTCTAAAGAGTGCCTTATTAGAAAGTGGTACAAAGACATCAGTCAGTCAGTCAACCAATCAATCAATTAATCAAAACAAAAAAAATCCTTAAAAAAGTAGAAGTGAAAAAGTATTAAACATAAAAAACAATGCCTAAGTTAACTCTATAGTTTAAACTTTAAACACAAAAGTTAACCCACGCTCAACTTTTGCCGCTATGTGAGGTCATCCTTTGTTTGAATGCAGGGCTGTTTTCCATCTGAGTGCACACTTGCTTTTTTGAGACAGAAGATTTGCATCGCAACTGCAAACACTGCACAACAAACTTGATCAATGGCTATACTAAATATGTAAATGTACTGTATTTTTATGTTCTATTGCTATTACAATGACTTACTGCTAGGTCAAAGACATGTCTGGCATCTGTTATGGCCTGCTTGAATGTCAAACTGTCAGTGCACCCACTGCCTACATGGAAGCTGACTCCAGTGACCTCTAAGCCCAGCTCTCCAGCTCGTTCCAACAGCTTTTCAACAGTATCCAGTCTGGCTCCAAACTTTGAACTGAGTCTTAGCAGTGATTTGGAGTCATCCACTGCGATGCGTAGCACTAGTCTGGAAAGTGATTCAAAAGACATGCATTTCTTGATGCTCTAAAAGAGTGTCCACCAAATGTAGAAGCAAAAATATCAGTAATTGTTCACTTACTTGGCTTTGCCATGACACTGAGAAATTTTTAGGAGTTCATCCTCACTATCAAAAGTCATCAGATCTACTCCGTGAGCACAGGCATATTTGATATGGGACCGTGGTTTTGTTGTATGTGCGTAAATGATTTTGTCAGGTGTCACTCCGAGGGACAGGGCCATCTGAATCTCACCCTGTTAGACCAAAATGTGTTTCATATTAGCAGACTGAGAATAAAAATGAGAAGGAAACAACCATTCTCAATAACAGAGACTGTGAAAAAAGAAAACAGAGTTGTAGATTATCTTCAAAATACTTCATCAGTACCTTGCTGGCACAGTCAAAACCTGTGTCCAGAGCACTCAGCATCTGGATAACTGCTGGTGTGTTGTTGCACTTCACTGCATAGAAAGGCTTGACTCGAGGTAAGTTAGTAAGCCACCTGAGGTGTTTCTCATACACAATGTCTAGATTTGCCACATAGAAGGGTTCTTCATTGTCCTGAATGAATAAAGCAGAGATAACATTTTATTTTGAAAATTCACATCTCAAAAATCTCAAAAATCTCAACTCTCTACGATACTTTCACACAATTATAGATTTATATGTAGCCCCTAGGGCAACATGAAGTATGGCATTTATGTTTACATTGTTTACATTTACATTGTTTTTCACTTTTTGAGGTTTGACTGGTGCTCTTTTAATTACATCATCTTGTGGCGCCTTCTCCCTCTGAAATGGTTTGTATGGAGCACAAGTAGTAGTATAAATAAGTATAAGTATAAATAAATAAATAAATAAATACATAAATTTTGGTAATAAAAAAGGACATAATTAAATGAATGTCTTGAATTTATTTATACATTTTTTCATTTATTTATTTCTGTATTTCTATATATATTTATTTCTGTATTTCTGTGTCAGTATGTTAATTGAGTGGGTAGTCCTAAGATCAGTCTAAAGCAGAATTGTTCAGCTGGGTGAGCCAGACAGAAGCAAAGGATTCCTATCAACTCTACATGATAAAAGCTAGCTATGCTAAGTTTCTATTAACTACATGCACAGACTGTATATAAAGATGGACGATGCGTCTCCACTTCCTACCGCTATGCAAACTGAAGCCAAAATATTGTGTTTATGGCATGAATGTATTACAGGAGCTGCCATGGTGCTTGTATGAAGGCACTTGCAACCAGACTCTGCAGTAAAGTCAGGGGGATGGGATTTGGCCCCTAACTTGAATTAGTAGCTACAGCTGTAACCATGGTTGCGTTTAAGTAATACCATTTTCAGAGTAATACAGGTCAGTAACACAGCAGCCTGGGAAGGTTGGGGTTGCATACGCAAGGGATAATGCCTAATGAGATGTCCATTATCAGGAATTAATGGAGGCCAGAACCATCTGACACACAGTGGAGGACCGTTGCCTCTGCAGAGTTTATTCCTTACCATAGTTACTTGCCAAAGAAAAAAAATAAGACCACTAATTTATATTTTCATGCATTTTGCAATCAAAATCTAAAGTTTTTCACAAGCCATAACTCAGTTTCCTGGTACCATCTGAAGGTTTGACTAATACCTGGAGCAATCGTTACTATACCATAAGGTTCTTATGCAGTGGAAATGTTGTTCACTACTCCAGTATATAGGATGAACCTCAGATATGACTTGGCAACAGGAAATATTTCTAGTTCACTCAGCTCATAGAACCCTTTGGCATAGCTATGAGCCAGAAAACTAACATTATGCTAGCAAGATTCAAAGTCAATAACACTGCGTATGATTGACAAACAGTAACAAAGATTTTCACTAACAAATGATAGGCCATGTGCACTGTTGGCCACAGCCTGAAGTAATGAGTTGAACAGCGTATAGGATGTGAGATGATCGCTTTAAAGTATCAGTAAGTTCAGAGGGATAATGTACTTCTTGCTGTTTGTGTGTTAAGTCGCCATCCAGTAGTGTTCAGAGGATGAGACACTGAAGGACTACAGTCAGTGTTGTATATAAAATATTCTATAGAATATAGAATACATTAATTCTAATGTCGAGGTGTCCACAGCCAGCTGATGCTAATGCTGGCAGAGGTTTGGGTAATGCTTTAGATTACAGCTTGCAACGTACAGCGTAATTACTCCGTAGTTATGGTGTAATCTTTTGTACTGATGGTGTACCTGTACAGTCCGAATCAATAAATATATGTAGGTACAGAACTTACAGAGAATTTATACTGTAGTTATTTTTAATTACTAGGTACCTATTCTATTATTATAGAGTATGTGCGACCTACTGAGCAATATATGGATGTTTGGGAGGAACTTAGAGTGAACTTTTACTGTAGTTATTATTTAGCTACTGTGTACCTCTTCTATTATTACAGGGTACAGTATGACCATAAAACCAGCAAAAATCTGGACATTTCAGAGAAGTGGAGTGATGACTTCTGCTAATAAATTTGATGTGATTTTATTTCAAAATGACCTTACCAACAAACAGGTAAACTACAAATTGTAAATCAAATAAGTGACAAAGATTTGGAAAAAAAAAGTATTAATTTATTTGTTTATAGTTATGTCATTTTTGTGTTCAATAAGTTTGATGTACTCCAATTGGGAAATGAACACCACCAACAGTTCATTTCAACAACCCAACTCCTAATATTTGCATAATGGCAGTGGATGGAACTGTGCATTCATTAGAATTTTCTTTTGCCGATTTTTGGGAAATTTGTTTAAAATTTGCATACATTTGGATGGAAACCTGGCTAGTGACTCTGTAATTATGAGTTCTCAACTTTTGAAAAAATTCTGCTTGATTAGAGCAAGGGGGCTTCAACTGTTTTTGGCCACCAAGTGTTGACCAGACCTACAATGGAGTTTATTTTCTTTAATTTCATTTTTCTGGTTACTGGCTTGTGTGAGTGTGTGTGGGCCACAAGGTTAATAAGTGCCATTTAAAGTTCTTTTGGAATTAATTTTTTGTTTCTTAGATTGTTTTATTTTGTTTGCTGCTAAGGGAAAAAGGGTAAATCAAAAGTTAAAATATAAAGGGCATAAGTAATAATTAGTCATGTGAAAATAATGTAAAATGTTTTTTTATGTGAAAGGTCAGTAAACTGTGATTCTCTTGGGTTACTGTTATTAATATTTATATATATGGCTGCAACTAACAATTATTTTCATTACAGATTAATCTGCCGATTATTTTCTTGATTTATGATTTAGTCCATGAAGTCTTAAAAAAAAGTGAAAATATGGCATTCACAATTTCTCAGAGGCCACACAATTTGCTTGTTTTGTCTGACTAAGATTTACTGTCAAATATGACAAGGAAAGACAGTAATCATCACATTTGGGAAGGTGGAACAATGAAATGTTTGAGAGTTTTGCTTGAAAATTGACTGAAACAATTAATCAATTATCAAAATAGATGCCAATTAATTTTCTATTGATCGTTGAATCGACTAATCGTTGCAAGTCTGTTTTTACATTATATATTTATTTTTTTGTGTTAACTTTATTTTTCTTATCTAATAATACAATTTCCCCTCTTTTAGTTAATACATTTAAATTAATTTTCAGGGACAGTTCTATTGTGATTTCTCTTGAATAATTAAATAATCATAGTGAAGCCTTAAGCATAAGCAAGGGAACAGTAAACAGAATGTAAAATACACTATGAATGGGAATGAGGTTCTAACTAAAGTAACCTAGAACGTGTAACATAAGTGTCATGATGTCTGTGATACTCACCACTGAATCAAGCTCTTGTATTTTTTTGTCTATGAAATTGTTGATAGTCCTTCCATTATCTAAAATGACGATGTCACAGTTCTCAGGGGACAAAACTTGCATAACTGATTTGTTTGTAGTTACTGATGCTGCAAGAGATGACAAACAGGAAAAGTCAGAAGTATAAAATAAATCAATATAAAACATATTTTGTTGATATAAATCTGGAGACCCCATCATTATACAAAATCTGTTTTGTTTGTCTTTGATTATATCCATTTTTCCAAATAGTACCCAAAAACCAAATAATGCAGTGATAACATACATAGGCACATTTACCTCACACATTACAACACATTAAACATCACCCTGAAAAGTTTTTATCTTCTTACCATGGCCGGTATTCTTCTCCATATTTTGTAACCCTGAAAATCTCAAATATTTTCAAATTAACATAACCATTACAACAGCATTTCTATGAAACAGAACTGTAAAAAGTGTTCATAAGTCCTCACACAAGTCACACAAGTGAAACAAGATACAGTGGTACACCGATTTTGTTAGGTCAATAGTGGCTCTTCCCCACCTAGTGTATTAAAACAAACAGTAACCCTGTTTACCTTGGGAACATCACAACTACCTTGTGATTAATGGAATACCTACTCTACCTGGTGAATCTATATTCTATATCAGCTTGTGAGCTGAATGGTTTTAATCACTGTATCTCTGTGTCTGGTGTATCACTTCATTCACATTTCCCCCAAATTTAGCCTGACATATTTGATATTTTTAATCTGAAACAATGTTGTGTGAGTTTTGACAACGTTTGTCGGCAGAGTGTGGGTATGTACAGTATGGACTGGTCGAACAGTTAGTCAGTTAGTCATGCAGTTGATACAGCAAAAATGTAAACACCGACTGTCAAGTCAAATGATCATACATGATGACAGCCATCAAATATTTGTCTAGCACATGATAGCCTCTGCATGATAGCGGGTCACGCTTAAATAATATTTTTAGTTGACATAGATTAGTGAAGTTGGTTTACCCTTTATTAAAGGGAAAACAGGACTTCCGTTCAGAGGCGTGACTGTAAAAAGTTCAGTTTGTTCTTGTGAAGTCATGGTTGAACACAAATGTTTTTTTTAATTCTGCTCAGCAGCACTCTGTGCATCAGCAGCTACGTTCACCATTTGTCTGTGAATCTATCCTTTACTGCTGTAAAGTAGCACAGTGTCTAAATGGTAGCAAATAACTTCAGCAGAATGGAACTCTTTAAGCAAATAGCTGTCTCTCTTTTTCTGTAACATTAGTTTTTCAATAACTTGAAATTTCTCTAAACACATTTCATCTATTTTGTTGTGGTTCTTTGGCCACAACAAAGGAGGAGACACACCATGTTGCAGAAGTAACAAAAGATAATTTGTTGAATCAAATGAAACAAATTAACTAAATATTTACAATATGAAGTTTGGCTGTCAGTATAATCAGTAGTGTAATGTGCACTGTAAAAAGAAAAGAAAGAAGAAATTTACTGTATTATTTTACAGTTTTTTTTGTTTTTTCTACATTAAGTGTAAATGCCATAAAAACACAGTAAATTATTTTTATTAAAAATATAGATGGACCTGCTATTCTGCTGCTCTGTTCTTTTAAGCCTCAAATCTAATTTCTCTCAACCCTGCGAGTCAGTGAAACATGGATATACATACTTTGACTGCTATGTAAATAAATTACATATTCACAATAAAGAAATCCATACATAATTATGTTAAACTGATTTTGGCCATCTACACCAAGATTTCAGTTTCTAATGATAGGCTAGATGATCAGTAATTTTGAGAATTTTCACTGTATTGATGATAGGGATTTTAATCATGTTATTTTATATATAATGTGTATATTTGTTATTTGTTGTTTTTTTTATTTTAAACTGTATATTCTGCATAATTCAATCACTGTATTGCAAGTCAAAAACTGAAAATCACTCTCTTGCCTAAAGCTTGTGCAAAATACTGCACCAGTTTTGACTCGTTCCAAATGTAGAGACTACTACATCACTCCAAATTAAGCATCCCAACACAGGATACCAGTCAGTTTAACACATGGTTTTAAGATTTTGTTGATCACATATAAAAAACAGCTGGATCTGGTCCAAATTTTAATTTCAGACCTTTTTAATCCCTTAATGTCCCTGCACTAAAAGAGGCAAAGTTTGATCATGCTCAACTTCTGTTCAAGCGGCAAACCGCACTCCTTAAGAGTGGCAGCCTCATGGGTCCCCTCTGCCACTGCTGTGAGGGTAGGAGGCAAAGTTGCCTTTGTGTGTACATTGAAAAAAAATACAGGCAACAACGTTGCCACCCGTTGGTGTTCAGGCACTTTTAAGAGCATGACCTTCAATCTGCCATATGAACTTGAGACTTTTTTTAGCATGCAGATTCACATCTGTATGTTAATACTGATTATGTATTAGCTTATTTGTTTGTTTCTCGAAGGAATTTAGCTCCTGTTTCCATAACCAAGGAAAGTTCAATCAATATTTGTTAGAGGTGGGGGACTCAAGTCATATGACTAGGCGTGACTTTGACTTGAGGCAGATGACTTGAAAATACTTGACAGTTTTTATTTAGCTGAATTGCCTATTTGCATTATTGTAGATATTGAGCATGAAGAAGTAATGTTTTGAGACATGATAGAGTGGCTTCTAGTGTAGCATGCGCAACCCAGGCTTTAAAGACAGTGTCTAGCAGGACCTAGAAAACAATGCAAGACAGGATTGAGCTGAAAGCTTGTTGAAAGCATTTTCCCATACCTGCGCTGATTTTCTCTTGAACTTAATATTACCAGACCATTTCTGATTTAGACAAGACGGTTCATGAATTGACAGCTTTTCATGACAGAGCTTCATTATTCTGTTCGCAGTCCCTCACTAGTTCAAAGTCAATGTAACTCAACCACAGCAGAATAGTCTCTCCTTCTCTCTAATCAACTGTGTGACAAATGCAATCCTTCAAGATCAGGCAAACAAGATGGTATTTTTCCTTGATAATGCTTGACGTTTTTAACAATTTCAGTGTTCTAAATTAATGGATGTATTAGTCTACACAATCCACAGCAGAAAAAAGTAATCATCAGATAGAATACTGTTTCGTTGTGCAAGCGCCAAATGCGGATAGATTTGCCATTTGGCGAGTAAATATACCAAAATAGTCATGTGTTGCAGGCAGAGACTCAGGCTGATGCTGGGCTGTAGTATAACTTGGATTTTTTTTATTTGCACACTTTACAACCACAACAAAGCAGTATATGTGGCTTACAGTCCACCAGCATGTTTTTGCTGCTGTTACAACCCACTAGCTTTGTGCTCACTACTGCAACTGGAGGAAGTTCCTCTTCTTCTACTACTCCTGCTTCAAAACTCTCACTTCACTCAAAGGCTCAAATACTCAAATAATGTTTATATAAAAGTCTAAAGCTCTCAAGATATTGTTAATGGGTGTTAAAGCGGGTAATTTGAATCTAATTTTACATAATTTTTCTGTGTTTTACATCAAGAAATCTGTACTTTGATGGGGAGTTCTTGTGGATGGATTGAAGTTTTCATTTAATTAGATCATTTTAAGGTATTTCTGCAGTCTTTTTCATTTTTTATGCAGATTTATACATTTGTTTAACATTCTAGCGATGTTTTATAATGAGATTTTATTTTTATTTTACAATGGTTGGACTGTAAAAATGCAGACAATGGTCAAAGTGTATATCTGTATTTTTAAAATAAATCTCTGCAGAATAACTAAAAGTTTTTTACTGTTATTTGACAGTAAGTGATTGGCAACTTTTGCTGCCAGGCTTTTTTTTTTACGATTTTTTTTTTTACAGTGTGCATGAGCGGAAGATGTGTGTGGGTGCGTTGTACGGTGCCTAAAAACTAAGTCAAAAAGACTAAAGCAACATAACCAAATCAAAAGTCGTCTGTGGGGTAGAGGGGAGAGTTAGAGCAGCAGCTGAGTGCCCAAAGAGTCAGCCAGCGAACAGCTGCTGTCTGCGGCCAGGCTTTATCGCCTGGGAACAATGGCACCAGGTGTTCCCAGTTGAGTCAACAAGCCACCTGTGACAAAGATCTGGTCACAGCAGACACAAGCAGAGAGCAGTAACCCACACTGCTGCACTGCCTTGCTGAGCCTGGATGCTTCTCTGCATCATCTGCATTGACCAGGATGTGGAGACACACCTACTAAAAGTCAACATGCTGCAGTCTGTAGCTTTAGTTGGTTTGAGTTGAACATTCTGAATACATAATGCCGTCGAACAAAGGCAAACACAGTGACTACTTTTCATTTAAATGGTTTTCATTCAAATCACACCCATGAACTGCATTTTAATGATGGACAATCTACTTCTTTCACAGAGTAACTATTATTTACAGGATTACAAGGTAAATTTTCTTTTAATCCCAATATTTAGCATTTCTAAGCAGTATGTGAACAATTAATAAATGATTTATAACACACTTGTTGTAGATCTAAGTGAAGAGATAATGAATGGCAATAAAGTAAAAAACAGTTGTAATGATATAAAATGTCTTTGTAGGAGAATTTATAATTTCTGACAAATACTGTACATGAATAAATACTTGAAATTTCCTATCTGCTCATAACTACATTATATTGATATACACCACTTCTTAAATGTTGCATACTGCTTATGATTATAGAATAGTGGACTTCTATGACTGTGTTTTTTGCAGGATTTAAGAATGGCCTTGATGAGCAGTACAATAAACTACCTGATCCAGCTTGATACAGCAATTTGGTAGAGATGTACTGTAAGTAATTTCAGTCATCATCACTTGAATCCAAATGAACCCTAACATCCCATAAACTACAGAGTAGTTTAAAAAAATGAAAACGAAATAATTATGTCATCATATACAGTTTATATTCTGTTGTATTTGGTTTAGTTCCAGCACAATATGTCATATGACTTTTTCATAATATGGAACAGAAACCGTTATGATGCCAATTTACCATATAGTGCTCTATATGATAACTTCCTCTATAAGAGGAATAGTGCTCTAATAGTGCCTACTAGACTGATACAAGGATGATGACATGATAGCACGTCTGTATGATAGTTATAGTGTAGTGTATACCTAGAATGAAGATCTCCTTTAAGGAAGTAAGCATGGAGTTCAGGCAGAAATTTCAGTAATCATTAAATTTAGTTCAGTCAGCCAATTCATGAGGAGCAGATCAATATTTAAATGTAGAATATGTACAGAAATAGTGTAAGGAAACATTAATCTCACACAGCAGGGAGTGGGGAGTGATGATACTAACTTCCCCCCTGTGGGAAGATAGACTCAGAGCCTACAGTGAGGAGGGAATGGCATGTGAATGGAGCAGCAGCTTTAGTTGGGCTGCCAGAACTAGCTCGCGGGCGTCGCTTCACTAAATCCCTGACAAGCTGAATAAACTTCGACTGCACCAAAGACGAAAAAACTAAATCACATGATAAAAATATCATGTAAATGATGCATGATTTGTAATATATGATAAAAAAAGTAAATTATACATGATTCATAATTCTATAATTTATGATAAAAATTATCATGTAAATTGCCACCTATCTGAACACAAAACTACATGCAATACTCTGATACAAGACAGTTACAGCCAGGTCCACTAGATGGCATCAAAGACAAAATAAGAATATATGACATAAAAAGACCTATTGAAATAATAGAAATACAGTCACACATAACCTCGTATATTCACTTAATTTTTTGTGTTATTTGTATTAATTACATCTATTAAGGTCGTTTCTTTAAACAAGGTATGACTAAGAATTCATAATTATGACTTTTTGAGTAGAAAATTGGGATATAAATATTACAGTTTAGCTTTGCTTAAGCTAGGATTGTAGCACAAATGTGAGCTGAAAAAAAAAGCTCAAAACAGGGCTGTGCCAATCTTCATTACTTAAGTGTAACGATTAGCGAAAATAGTTCTTTATATGTCATATTTTAAGGGCAGTGGAAAGTAAATGAAGTACCCCAAATTCATCTCAAATTGTTAATTATTATCATGTCAGAAAAAAGATGGATGTGGAGATTTGTTTGTGTTTTGAGTGATTAAAATGAAGTTAAGAGGGGCTCAATTACGAATCTGTTTCAAATCCAAAAAACAGGTCATTAAGGAAATTTTTTATTTGGTCTTGATTAGCCATGTACATATGCCAGTTTGAGTCAGTAACAAGCTATCAAGGCAACAGTTTGGCCTCTCCCAATATAGGATATCATGAAAGTATGAAAAATTACTTATACAGTACTGTATATATTACAAATATATGTAAGTAATTGTTTTTCCCAAGTCTTACATTTCTTACGGTTGAGGTGGTCTGAAAAGGAAGATACAGAGGGGAGCGAAGAGGATATTTACTATTCCAGATATGACCATGAGCCATGGGAAGCCAATCGCTACCACTATAGGACCCCCAACAGCTGGACCTTTAGACAATAAACAGATTTATATTCAACAACATGGCAAAATGGCATGTCTTCCTTTTGTTCTTTGGTACAGTATTTAAACATATGTACTATATAAATATTGAGCAAGACAAACCATTTTATGAGACAGAAGTTTGGTGTAAGTTGTTTTTCACAGTAGAGCTACTGTTCCATGATGATGACGAATGTTTACCTACAGAAAATCCAATGCAGACCGTGGCATCAGCAATAGCATAAACCGTACCATACACTGGCATATATTTCAGGTCGACCAAGTAACCCATCAAGGGCATTATTGAGGAGTCCACTATGCCTGGCAGAAACTAGATAATCATTGATTATTTAACCCTACAGAAAAAACAAAAAATAAGTTATTAGTTTAATATCAAACATTTGAAACATGACTTACCAACTGAAAAGCTGACAGAAGCATTCAGAGCAATCACATGATAGATGTTCTTGGAAAATCCAAACTGAAATATAAAGAAAGATATTTACAGATGGATACAAATTTAAGGTCTGACAAGACACATTCATTTTATTACATTTAGTTATATTGCACTTTATTTGTTTTTATTTCATATGTAGGCAGACACACAAAGATGACAGGAAAAAGTCAGGACGTTTGCAGAATGTATGATAGTAGTGGATCCATGAGACTCACAGAGATGGTGGTTATTCCCAACAGGATCATTCCAATAAAAGCACAGAGCCATCTGTGGGGAGAGAATAACAACATACTATATATATAAATGTATATGTGTACTGTATATAAGTATATATGGTGGTCTTGGTATATTTAGTCCCAAAACCATGAAGAAAAGGCTAACATTTTAGATTACTGACTGCAAATTACAGTGTCATTATTAAGTACATATAGGATATCAATAAAATACTTGTTGTATTATACTAAGACATGTGAAAAGGCTAGCACTTTGGATCACTCCAAAATGTACATCCATGGCAGAAATTCACTAATTTAGACTCACTAGCATGGTAATGGTATTAGCAGCAATGTATAGTAGTAAGAATTCTCATACCCAGAAATGCAGTACTCTCTTGACATTTTACATTGTTATTATTGAGAGACACTTAAACTATTTCTGTGCCCATTAGCCCCTTCTTCCCTCTACCTCTTCTCTTGTAACTGGATTTGGAATTCCTGTATGTACAAAATACTTCCCTGTCAGGGTGTTAAAACTTGGAAATTCATGACCAAGTCATTTGAAGTAATTTATTAAATTAAGAAACTTACATAAATGAATTAATGAATATTCACAAAGATAAAAAAGTAATTAGCTGCTTTCCAAAAAGTCTGTCAATGCATAAAACCATATATGGACAGTCTATACAGTATTTCTGTATCTTTTCTAAGAAGACCTATGTGTTTTTGCCTCCACCAACATACCTTCCAATTTTGTGTGACAGGTGACCAAAGATGTTGGATGCAATGAGGTAGGATAAGCTGTCCGGTAAGAAGGCAATGCCTGACACAGAGACACAGTGAGATGGAGCAATACATTTGCACTTACTTATACATGGCAACGTATTGTGCATTTAATGATTGGAGATGATCTGCAGCTGAGGATGATCTTAAATGATAGGTGAATATCTTCAGCTACAGTATTACCCCACCCAGAATCTATACATCTGATAAACTGGGATGGAGATCTGTGTGCTCATATGATAAGCTTAGAAACTGTGCATCAATGTATACACTGATTTTGGATTCTTTGAAAAATTGTGGATTCTCATTGGCAGGAAACACAATGAATTGTACAATTGAAATTGTACATAAAGTATTCATAACAAATATATAAATAAACAAGGAATAAATATGAGCATGGGCTGTCAGTATCAGGACAAACATAAAATACAGTATGATTGTTTTGAATACCTAGCTGCCATTTACTAGCACACATGGGGTCCGTTTCACAAAGCAGGTTCAACAAACTCTGAGTCTAATCCTGAACTCTGAGTTGATCTACTCTGAGATAGGAAACTCCGAGTTTCCGGTTCCAGAACAGCTGATTTGAGTCAGTTTATTCAACTCGGAGTAGTTTCACCTGGAGTTAAGCGCGTACACCACAACTATAAAAAGCCAGCATCAATTGAGCCCCGATTCAACGAGTCACCATGGCAACAGGGAAGCGGAGGGCTGCGTTTTTCGCCCCACTAGGGCTAGAAATCTTAATGCGATAATACGGCGAGTTTGAACATGTTTTCAAAAAGAAGTGCAACACCGCTGCAGCTGCAAAAGAGAGGGAGACGGCGTGGGAGAACATCGCTGCTCGGGTCAATGCGTAAGTTTAAATGTAGTCCTTTGCAATCACAACAATATTACAGAGGAAAACTGCTTGATTGGTCGCCTATTAATTTATTTCATTTAGGTCCAATCCCGCGAGGGAGAAGCGCACTTGGAAGCAGTTTAGGATGAAATATAAAAACATTGTTCAAACAGGTGAAACCTCGGCATAATCTCATGGGAGAACCTCATTTGATCATGTTTTACATTGTAAAGTAAATATTAAGTGGCTGTTTGACTGTGCAGTTGTTTTATCCCCAACATAATGCTGGTTTCACACACATAAATGTCTTCTCATCTATATCATGTTCTGTTAAATAATTAATCCTATTTAAACTAACAAGGACTTCTACTCAGCCAACAGAAAGAAGGCAGATGTCCGTAAAACGGGTGGTGGTCCAGCACCGCCACCTCTAACGGAGGCAGAGGAGCTGGCCCTAAGCCAAAATTTAGGAAGGCCAGTGGCTGGCTCCGACATTGTACAAATACTTCCGTTTGCAAAGAAACACAGTGCAACACACAATATCTGCTGGGATGTGAGAGCATGATTACGATTGGTAATGTTGCAAATGTAAGGACGGATTAGGTTTTGTATGTAGATGATGGACTGTGACGTGAAATGGTACCGCTCAAAAAGATAATTGTCTGGAAATGCTAGAACATCTATGCGCGGTCTGATAACCATCTCTCAACGAATATTTAATTCTCTGCGCAGTAATGCTGCACCTTCATCCACGGGATCGTTATCAAAAGGACATGCCATGTTAGTGAAAAAGTCGCCACCTACTGTGCCTAATGGACTTCTAATATACTGACTGATTTTTTTAATGATTTTTTTAAATGACAGACGGCAGAACTAGGCTACGCCAAAACTCGCCTGCTGACTGAATGAATGAGGAAATCAAATGGAGTGTGTGGCTCTGAAAGAGGGCGGAGACTGAGAGAAACTCGAGGTTCATTGAGAAAAACCTGGTCCCGACCAGGTTAGGTTCATAGAGTCTGTTACTACGGTAACTGACCGAGAGCTTAAGTTACCCCTCTCTGTGAAACAGGCTAGAGTTATCCCTCTTTCTCTGGTTTGAGTTACCTCCCTTTTTGAAACGGAAAACTCAGAGTTTCCCTCATTTCAGGGTTAACAAACTCTGAGTTTTCACTAAACCCGCTTTGTGAAACGGACCCATGGTCTTCATCATCCAGATGGGAAATGATGTCTCTATTGTGGCAATAGCCTGAGTTGTAAAGCACACGGCTCCTGGAAAGCAGAGTCAGTAGAGTATTATTATAAGTATTGTCATTTAGTATGCTCCTGATCCTCATAGAGTTACAAAGTGTGAAGGGCCGCTGCTTCAAATTTTTCTCTAAATAACATCTTCAGTGTTACTTAATAGAGAAACACAAGATTCTCCTGGATAATATAATGATCCCAGTTTATGTTATAACCACAATTTTCAGTAATTTCAACTTGCTGAGAAATCATGTTTTGTCTGTCATTTTGGCATGGCGGACAGCTATATACCACAATATCCATGAGCCTTGGCCGCTGTTGCTGTCAGTCAGAGGCCTGAATCAGAGCAGTAATGAATTCAAAATGCATCAAAACACTTTACAATTTACACACACTGTAGATTGTAAAATCAGTTTTCTAAAAACATGGCAGAATTTTAAGCTTGATATATGGATGCTTCTTGCCAAAATGCAATGCAATGCATTGGGAATCATATTTAATTGATACCCCAAATTTTTTATGTACACAGTCTTGTACCTTTGACTTTTTATCAAACAAACAGATATTTTCTAGCACAGTTATGCTGTTATTGACCTAGACTGCTGGGGGACTTCCCATGATGCACTAAGCTCCTCTCTCCTCCTATGCATAATAATGCATGTTACTAACTTGGCTTCATCCCTGGAATTTTTGTGGTTTCTTATCTCACAGGTTTCTATGGATGATGGTCATGAACCACCTGGTTATGGATCGCAGGCTTCCGTGGATCATGGTTGCAGACTACCTGCTGCCATGGTCCTGTTTGATGCCTACACCTGCTATTATTACTAGTAGTCATATTTCTATTATTATTATTGTTGTTATTGTTATTATTGTTGTTGTTGTGCTTCTCTGTGTCTCACTCTCCCCTCTCCCCCTCCCTCCCTCTTTCTTTCTCAACCAAACCAGTCAAGGCAGATGGCCACACACCTGGACCCTGGTTCTGCTTGAGGTTTCTTCCCATTAAAGGGGAGTTTTTCCTTACTGCTGTTGCCAAGTGCTTGCTCATGGGGTAATGTTAGGTCCCTGGAAAAGGTACGGTCTAGACCTGCTCTATGTGAAAAGTGCCCTGAGATAACTTCTGTTGTGATTTGGTGCTATATGAATAAAATTGATGATTTAACCGGGAGAGTTTCATGCTGATCCAAGCTGCACAAGAGTTCCAACTGTATATCATGATACATTGTCTATGAACAAAATGAATGAGATTTTTGCTTCTGAAGCCAGGGGCACCACAAATAGCTCTTCCCATTTTGCAGCTCGATACGTCCCACAGAGCAACAAAGGGTACATTATTTCCTTCTTTTCTTATTACTTACCAGAAGCACTGTATTATGAGAGGTTTAGCAAAACGTAGGCGCAAGGTCTCCACATTAAATGACAAAACACATAGTTTGTATCTTCCCTCCAGAATATCACATTTTTTCTGATCTTTTCTGAACTGATACCTCTATCGGCAGGATGACATCTTTTGATGACAGCTGCAAAGCTCTGCTTAAGGTCTAGTTAGGTTTAGGCGAAGGTTGAGTAAGCAATGTGGTTTGAGTTAACATAATGTTTTCTTATGGTTAGGGACCTTCATCGTTATGGTTAAAAGAAAGGAGAGAAATTGAGAGGCAGCACGTATTAGCTGTTAAATCACAATGAGCAACCAGTGAAAAAGTGAAAAACCAAGCTGTGAGACAGACATGTTCGTAAAGATGGGAAAAAAAAGTTTGGTATTGGAAAGCCAGGAACCATCTGTGATGTGAAGACAGGCGGATGACATCAGACTGTCTTTATAAATATGTCATTGGCTACTTTAAAATACCTGCAGAAATGAGAATGTATGGATCCCTCAGGAGAGTCAGCAGTGAAGTCCCTTTTTCTGTCTGTATAGAAGAACAAAAAATATTTTTAGAGGGATAATTTGAATAAGATGTAATAAAGTCATGACAATGAAATTAACGTTTTACTGTACTGTTGTCATCTTTACTAAATTATCAAGGCTCATCAGTATTGTTCAGTAAATCAGTTTCATCAATATTATTTTATTTTATTTTATTTTATTTTTATTATTATTTTATCAATTTGACTATTTTTTGGGATTTAAAAATACAGGTTTTTATTCCTTCAATTCAAAGTGTCACTGCAAGACAGTAATTGAATATGGAAGCCCAGCAGTCATACTTTACCTTAATTTGCACCCCTGATGGTTGGAAGATGAGGACATGCAAACCTGTTTATGGGTAGTGAAACAGGACATACAACTGTTTCACGCTGTTACTTTTGAGGAGGATTATATGCTTCATCTTATGCACAATGTTACACAGTACCTCCACCCAACACAGCAATGACTGCCAGGACAAGGAAGGGAGCCATCTTCCCCAGAAACTGATACATCACACTGCCAAATAGAGCACCCACTTCAGGGTGATAAGAAATAAAAGATAAGTGATAAGTTACAGAGAAAAAGTTAAAAATTGGAGTAGAAGCATGATGTAGTCTGGGATTGAAACTCTCACAATGGAAAATTTCTTCCTTCAAAAGTAAACTTGAGTGGTGCATATGGTGTCTATACAGTCTGCTGACTTCCTTGGTCCATTTAAGAAACACCTGAAAACTCAGCTCTCCCGTGAACACCTCAAGGCTTAAGCCCCGTCAACTATTTAGCACTTTTTTGATTGTTACACTATTTTCTTGTTGTTTATTGTATGTCTTATGCACTTGTTTACTTCCTGTCACTTTTTACTTAAATTTTTTCAAAAAAGAGTTCAATTCATCAGGTCCACAAGAGGCCTCAAGTGGATTTTCAGTAGACTTCTAGATTATCCACTTGGGGTGGAGACTTTGTTTGGAAGATTGCATTGTTCTTAGCAATATGGACATGAAATTGCAAAAATCACACAAAAGTTTTTAAAGAAGAAAAAAGTGAAAACTATGACCTGGCCAAGTATGTCCCCTGACCTGAATCAAATAGAACACCTTTAGAGTATTTTAAAGAGGAATGTAGAGCAAAAAAACCAAAACAAACAAAAAAAAAAACAGCAAAGAGCATCTGAAAAGAATCATCTGTGAAGAGTGGCAGAAGATCTCTTCACAGAGTTGGCAGAGTTGTCCTAGACTGGTATCATCCATACCCAGGGGGATCGATGCTGTCATCAAAAATAAAGGTGGGCATACAAAATATTAAAGAAATATAAGAATGGAGTCTGACTAAGGAAGGGTGTGTTGACTTTTGTTGCAGTTCATTCTTAAATATGGACCTTTCATTATAGTTTAATTAGTCAAACCTTCAGGTTTTCAAATGAATTCTTCTTGGGTTTTGTCTAAAAACAAATAAAATTGTATTAAATGGACAGGATTTGTAATTACTTAACATTTAATTACTTAAAACATTAATATTGACCAGGGGTGTAGTTTTGTTCTATACTGTATGACAGAAGTGTGTGAAAGTTCAGTCCCCAAGTCTGGAAGGTGTAGATTGAATTGGATGGACAAAAATGAGATTTTTAGCCATACCATTAATACCACAGTATTTATCCACTTATGGGTATCAGGGTGTATGAGGCCATTGTGGGCAATGATGCAAATCAGTATCTAGGGTAATAGATGACAGGGACTCAGCCTCCTATACAGTGGGATGCCAACCCAAGGTACTTGAAGCTACAAGTTCACCAAGAACTTGATGAACATGTGCAAATGCGCTTTCCAGAACATGTGTGTGAGTGAAAGATGCTAATCATGAATTTTATAAAGCACTTTTGCAAGCTGAGTCTGTATACACACCCACCAATCCTAAGGCCAAACCAGTGAAGGATATACCCATTGCCCTTCCTCTCTCTTTGTCATCTTTGTACACATCAGCCAGCATACCCATTCCTGCAAAACAGAGGTAATGAAATAACAACAACAAAAATAAAAATAATGGGTGAAAATGAAATTATGTTACAGCACACTGATTACATTTAAAAAAAAAGGTCAATATTAATGGTCAATTTTCAAATCTATCTGAACTTGTCAAACACAAAACTATTTTTTCAGTTAATTAATTATCTGTTGTTTCAAGTGGATTCCAGTCAGTAATGTCAAATATTGAAAAAGTAAATGTATCTCACCTGCCACAGATAAGCAGGATCCACCTACACCTTGCACTGACCTGGCCAGCAGCAGTAAGACATAGCTAGATGAAAAGGCAAACACTTCCAAAAAAACAAAGACATGGATATTTAATTTTATAATACATGAAGGAATAACTGCTTGTCCTTGTGGAAGAAATGTGGTTAAAATAACTTGACAGTTTGAAAATAATTACATTTTTTTTCATCCATTCAAAAAAATGAATGACAGAGATGTTCAGCGCACCATCGTAAACAATGATACATTGGCATTAGGGATGTCAGTTTTGGTTAATTTTGCTTTTGATAGACTGACACCCATTAACTGGTAACTAACTGGTTAATTTTTAATAAAAGTTGTGATGTAGCTTTTTGTTGAGAGCTGTCCAGCAGTCGGTGGCCAGTCGTGAGATATTGCTTAAATCTAAAAAGTTTGCTTGGTTCAACTTTTTTCCGAGCCAACTCTGTGTTTCTTTGCCAGAGCCCTCTGTGTTGGCACCCTTGCTGTGAAAATGGAGTGGACTGATACAAATGAATGAGGGGCTGTGTTTATTTCATGCATAGCTATTGTCTGTCTGAATGCAGCCTAATGTGATACTTACTTACAGGTAGTTGCCAAGATGATTATACAGAAACCAGCGCACATGGGGATGTGGTATCCAAACCTGTACAATACAGCTATACTGTAGGTAGGGAAAATTGAGTGTGTGTGTTTTTGAGCTTGTTTTTGAGCTTGTCACTCACCTGTTGGAGAGTCCCAATTATGGGGTTAATGATGAGCTGTATGGTAGACTTTGTGGCCAACAACACTCCTACTTTAACGTTTTCTTTGTCCAGCTGATCACCTGTTTCAGAGCAGTTTGAAAGGGGGGATACCTGGGCCATGGTGGATGAATAACTGGAGACAGCTGGGTTCTGGTGTAGAGGTACAAATGTGGAGCCCAAAATTACTGATTGGTTACTGACTGGTGAGTCAGTACTGTTCCTAGAAGTGGTGGTGGAGGCCTGATCAATTGTGTACAGGTAACTGGGGAGGATTGGCACTGTCAACAAAATAAAGCAAGATAAAATCTTAGATCATGTCCACACTAAGCTGGCTGAATTCATAAATGCCTTTTTTCTCTCCATTTTTGCCATCTGTCCAAACTAAAACAGCATTTTTCTCCCCCAAAAACAGACATTTTCCAAAAAGTCCTCCAGAGGGTGTAAATGTGAAACCGACGGCATGGTGTTGTGTGTATGGGAGCTTTGTAGAAATGCTGTCATAATGTGACAAAACAAATAGTGGCAGTGGTGCAGCATTTCATTGGAAGAGCAAGAAGAAGAAACAATAACAACACTTTTAGACAGTTTTAGAAACAGTTTCAGAATTTTGCCAGCTTAATGTAGATGTATGGATGATGGGAGTGGTCTCTTCCAGGATGCGAACTGGGGCATTGTCATCCTGGAAGACACCACTCTCATCAGGATAGAAATGTTTCATCATAGGATAAAGGTGATCACTCAGAACAACTTTGTATTGATTTGCAGTGAACCTTCCCTCTAAGGGGACAAGTGGCCCAAACCATACCAGCAAAATGCCCCCCAAAACATAACAGCGAATCCCCTCACTGTAGGGATCAAGCATTCAGACCTGTACCAGTTTTTCCTTTCATTTGTCACCTGTCTATATGTATATATTTGTGTGTATGTGTGTGTGTGTGTGTGTGTGTGTGTGTGTGTGTGTGTGTGTGTATACATATATCCCTCACCAACTACAGACAGTAGCATATTATCCAGGAACAAGGCAATAAACACAATAACCAGGACCATCTTCTTCAGCTGTGCCTCCTGTCTCAGCCAGGTCAATAAGCCTAGATTACATAGCAGAAGAGAAAGCAGAGAGAAAGGCTCTGTGTAATGACTTCTTTATGTCAATATGAATTTAACAAATCCATTTGTAATAACATGCATGCTGACTCACTTTGTCTAATCGTTTGTTTTATATTTATATTTATATTTATCTATCTATCTATCTGTAATTTTTCCTCAACACCCAAATATTTATGTAAATACAAAGACAAAGTATACAGAACAGAATATGTATCCCACAGCAATTTCATCCAGACATTTTCAGATTTTTGTATGTAGAATACATGTATTCACTTTAGCAGACAACAATCTGAATAGTATAACCAAGAAAGCAAAACCAGAGAATATTCTGATTCAACTTACCCGTATTTTCCGTTTTTAGTGAGAGTCGAGTGGCAGCTTGCAAGGTGTGACGAGCTTGGACTGTGTGAAGTGCATCAGTCTACAGTACCAGCAAAGCAGGAAGATTTACAAAGGGCAACACCTTATCCTGTCGTACATCATAAAAAATAACATTGACATTAAGGCTGAGTCTGAAATCACTTCACATTTACTATATAATGCACCGTATTTACTCTCTGCCATTGTTTTGCAGTGTCTGAAATCCAGGTGTGTAAATGTATCTACTATATAGTGCGGAAATCTCAATTTACTGCACACTAGTGAGTAAACTATTGAGTGTCTATTATATAATGAGTGAATGAGGCAGTGATTTGGATACAGCGTCAAGCTTGACTTTTAAGGTGGTGATTAATAAATACACTTTCAGCAAGCCTGGTCTCATAGCTCTGAAACAGCTGAGCCAATCACAGTGAAGCATAGCAACAATAGTTCAAATTAAAGCTGCAAGCAGCGTTGAAGGCCTTCGCACCTCTGCGCACGTCGGGCCGCAGCGCAGTCGAAGGGGCATGTAGATGTCTTCAGTCCCGGGCTGTTTTCAGACAGTGCAAGACGGAGATAAACATCACTTCCTTTGTCCACTATTTTGCCTGCTGCTGGGGCTGCTTTGCTGAAATTTCGTAGGGGGCACTATTCAGCCAGTTTGCATCACTGATGGAATACTGTCATGTACACAATAAACTTATAGCAACTTCCTTGGTCATGGCAAAACATCAAATCTCATCAGTGTGAGGAATTTTCTGCAGGGTGAGACATGTCTGCCTTACTCACACCTGCGTCATCAAAATTATGCAAGTTTTGGGCCCTTTCACTTCAATTTTATTTAGTAAATTGAAAACTCTTGATGAGTTTGTCTGTAAAACAAATTAATTTCCTAATTTTCATCAAGTCTATTTTTAGAAAAGTAAAGAATTTTAACCCACATGACCTGGTCAAAGTTTGATTGAAATGTGTACTATCAGGTGTGTAGAGACAATAAGTAACTGCAGCTGGATACAGAAAAGTACTCATATATTTGAATGGAGAGTGTGAGCGAACCGCTAGGTGCTTGGGCCCTAATAAAGGAAAAACCACAGTACAGAGCTACAAATTTTAGTTTTCATTTTATTTTTCTGCAGCACTTTATCACTAAACTGTCACTCTCACTCAATGAGCTCCACTCAACCCCCACACCCATCCCCAACCTCCTATTCTCTCTCTCCCCCTCTCAGTTGGAGAGGAGAATGCCACTCTTCTTGTGAAATATCCTCATAATCCCATGACTTTGGCCAAATCCTTTGATAAATTTGATGAAATGTAAAAATTATCCCCCAAAGTGCCAAAATGTGCTCTATAGTGCCACCTATGTATCTAATATGGCTGCCACGGCCCGTAGGAATGTCATAGAGAGATTGAACCAAAACTCAATTATTTGTCTCATCAAGACCTAGAAATCATACGCTGACACGTTTACATATTGTAAGCCCTGAAAGTTGGAGTGCCACATCGCACCTTACAATGTAAACCAATGGGGAGGCAATCTCTAGGAATGGACTTTGTGCCAAACAAATGGTTCTGATGTCTAAACTATAAGTCTGACCACTTTGAAACCTGTATCAATGGATTCGCGAAAATTTCCTACAAAAAAAATGTAATTTTTAATGTAGGATTTGGCCAAAATCATGGGATTTATGAGGATATTTCACAAGAAGAGTGACATTCTCCTCTCCAACTGAGAGGGAGAAAAAGAGAATAGGAGGGGGGAATGGGTGTGGGGGTTGAGTGGAGCTCATTGAGTGAGAGTGACAGTTTAGTGATAAAGTGCTGCAGAAAAATAAAATGAAAACTAAAATTTGTAGCTCTGTACTGTGGTTTTTCCTTTATTAGGGCCCAAGCACCTAGCGGTTCGCTCACACTCTCCATTCAAAAATATTAGTACTTTTCTGTATCCAGCTGCAGTTACTTATTGTCTCTACACACCTGACAGTACACATTTCAATCAAACTTTGACCAGGTCATGTGGGTCAAAAGTCTTTACTTTACTAAAAATAAACTTAATGAAAATTAGGAAATTAATTTGTTTTACACACAAACTCATCAAAAGTTTTCAAATTATTAATTAACTTATTACAGTGAAAGAGCCCAAAACTTGCATAATTTTGATGACACAGGTGTGAGCAAGACAGACATGTCTCACCCTGCAGAAAATTCTCATCCTCACACCGTTGAGTTTTGATGTTTTGCTATGACACAGGAAGTTGCTATAAGTTTATTGTACATGCTCCAATCTTCACCAAACTTTAGATGTTTGTAAAGTCAGACCTGTCAGCCCAGGTCTGACAACATCTACATGCTTGTGACAGAAGCCCTTGGACTGTGCCACGCCCCGAACAGTAGAGGATTGAAGACGCATGTAAATTCAAGATTTGTAGGTCAAAGTCTCATGACTCATTTAAAGTTCAAATGAAGTTTGTATCTAAAACTATGTGGAAGCAGTAAATGTTCAAAAAGGTGTGGGTTTGCTCACACTTTCCATTTAAATATATGAGTATTTTTCTGTGTCCAGCTGCAGTTACTTATTGTCTCTCCACACCGTTGACAGTACACATGTCAATCAAACTTTGACCAGGTCATGTGCGTTAAAAGTCTTTCCTTTTCTAAAAATAGACGATGAAAATTAGGAAAATAATTTGTTTACACACAAACCCATCAAGAGTTTTCAATTTACTAATTGAAATTCAAGTGAATGGACCCAAAACTTGCATGATTTTGATGACACAGGTGTGAGCAAGACAGACATGTATCACCCTGCAGAAAATTCTCATCCTTTCAATCAAACTTTCAAAATAAAAGCACACCAAACTTGTAAGAAATATCTCTCATTTTTATAAAGAAAAATGATCTGATCCCGATGGGCCAGAGTGCGAGGTCCCGACCAACGCTGCTTGCAGCTTTAATTTTTTAGTTTAGTTTTTTAGAGTTTATTTGACAGACAGGATTGATGTGTAGGATTTAATATTTGGTCTACAGTCTGAAGCGGAGGGTGGCAGTAATGTGCCTAATATGCTATAATTTAGCTATCGTTGAAACGTGTGGCATGGCGTGGCGTTGAGTTTTGATGTTTTGCCATGACAGAGGAAATTGCTATAACTTTAGTGCAAATGCTCCAGTCTGCCCCAAACTTTGCATGTTTGATAAGAGTCCTGGCCTAAACACATCCTCATGACAATATTAAGTCAGTAATGCAAACTGGCTTAATAGCGCCCCCTACGAAATTGAAGCAAAGCAGCCCCAGCAGCGGGCAAAATAGTGGACAAAGGAAGTGATGTTTTATCTCCGTCTTGCACTGTCTGAAAACAGCCCGGGTCTGAAGACATCTACATGCCCGTTACAGAAGCCCTTCGAGTGCGCTGCGACCCAACGAGCGCAAAGGCACGAGGGCCTGTTCAATGCTGCTTGCAGCTTTAATTTAAAATGTAATTTAAAATTTAAAAGTTGTCAAAATATGTCCCTCTGAAACTTACTGAGAGTTAGGTGGTGTGGTAGATACCATTTTCATGTTTGAACATGAACTATGGTGCTGGAGCCTGAGTTAGTTAGCATAGTTTAACTTAATGAGTGGAAGCAGAGGGAAACAGTAAAATCACAGTCCTATCAGCTCCATCCTGGTCTGTGAAGTGGTGATATACATTATAATATACTCAGCAAGTACACAGGCCCTACATGGTTTTCTGTGAAATGTGAAATTTTACTTCAAAATTTCTGATTTCTGATTTTGTGATTCAGATCTTTTTTGTATCACATCACATCTTGTAATGTTTTCAACTGTTGTGCTCAATAGATTTTAATTAAATGGCAAACATAAATAAAAACAAAATGAAGACTTGCAATGATTGATTTTTAGAGCACCAGGGGCAGTAGAAACAAGCCATCACAATTTAAGTTGATATGGTGAATTTATTTGCTATAGCAGTTGCCTATTTACACATCCAGCCCACATGGCACAACATTCATTTGGAGTCTTATTCACCTGATGAATAAGTCCAAAATTCATTCCTTTTAGCTCTGTTTTAGGTTTTCGCCAAATTCTGAGAAAAATATCCATTATTTTAGCTGCTAAATGCTCCAATTTAGCTAGTTGTTAACTTTGTTGGCCATTTGTTGCTGGGCAGATAGCGTACACAATATGCATTTTTTTACATGCTGACAATGTTTGGTGCATTTACAAAAATACCTGAGGGGATAGGTTTGACAAGAACGATCTATCTAGCAGGTAAAATAATCCACTGGCAGCATGTCTCTATGATATATCAGCATGTCCCAAATCCACACTACATCCTATTTCTAAACAGTATGTACTACACACTAACCATCATAATATAGTATAGTATAATACTTTAATTTAATTGTCCTGTGATACTGTTCAGCAGTAGAAAGCTAAAGGTTTTGATAAATATCTTCTTGTTCTCCGTAAATGTCGAGAGTGTCTTCAGCAAAAGGTTGGTGTACATTCACATAGTCGTCATCAGTGTTACTGTTTTCCTCCTCTTTAGCTACTTTTTTTACCACACAATCTTCATACCCCTCTCCGTCGTTCTCTACAATATCATAGATGTCCTCGCTTTCTACATAATCATGACCTTCATTGTTCTCCTCTCCCACATAGTAATGATTAAAACTCTCCTCTTCCTCGTGAACACGATCTTCACTGCTCTCCTCTTCCTCCATCCCTCTTGCTTGATCCTCCTGCCTCTTCTTGTTGTGCAATGGTTGGAAGTTCATATAGCGCTGTTCCTCCTCACTCTCCTCCTCAGAGACTTCATAATTGTTCCTGACAGCCACTGGAACAACAGGGGGCAGAACGTGTCATGAATATTTAAAACAATTCTCTAAAAATCACACAATTACTTACACACTCTGAAACACAAGCAGTTAGATGAAAGTGTGTCTTGAAAGGAGGAGAAACAAACAGCAACAGTTTCATATGAACACAGACCCTGACTCAGGACGAGGTCTCCAGGCTGTTTGGCTCGTCGTCTTCTCCAGTGGACCAGACAGACCACCAACAAGACCAGCAGGAGCAGCAGCAGAGTCCCAGCAGCCGCTGAGGACACCATCAGCAACAAAGGCACTATAGGAGGAAAAAACATTTTCAAACAATTATTGTTTGTCTGATACTTTACAAGTGTAATGCATTTTCCATAGTAAAGGTATAGTCCTGCAAGCCTTTTTCCACAAGTCTTTCAGAATCTAATTATGATATACTATTCACATTTCAGCTTGGTAATACATTAATACTAATATGGTAAAATGTTGCTAACAAAATGATAATAGTGGTATCATATCATGGTAATTATAGAGATAATAACCTGGTAGACTAATATTTTGGTAATAATAACGAGAATACTGTAATATAGGGGTTTATTCTCTGTGATAGGGTAACAGTGGAGCTAAAAATGGGGAAAACAACATTTTAAATAACAATATGATATAACATGGTAATAATGTGGTAAATATAAGCTAATCTAATCACAATAAAAATGTGGTTACATGAATATTAATGTGTTATATTTTAACAAAATAGAGGAAAATAGATTCATAGTTAATAGTAATAACGGGGTGATATGCCAGCAATAATGAGGTTATAGTAGTTGTTTTCACAATACTGTCAATATTCTATTTAAAACAGAGATTTCTTAGGTGGAAACACAGATGGTTGTTTTGGTGTCATAAACGTGAATCAGGGCTAGAACCTGAAACACAACCGTGGCTCATTATTTTTGGAAATAACACTTTAAACTTATCACCAATGCCACAGTCATTTTCTGGACGCACAGATGGTAGTTTTTGTGTCATACCTTATGAATTACAGCTGAAGAATACCACATTTTTCTTTTAATTGTATTGTTAATGTGACTATTAATGAAAAAAGAAGGAGGCTAGAGTCTTTACCTGGAAACATAAATAGTAGTTTTTTGTGTAATAATAATGGAACAGGCCTAGAAAATGCACAATAATTTTTTTCATGACAAAATGTTTAATGGTTTATGGTGATGGTGTATAATAAGTATAATCCTATAATTTATATTCATTTATGAACATATAAAACTTGATTCTTTCCTTAATCTATAAAGGAAGAAATATGAGGAGCATTTTCCATCGAGTCACAGAACTGCTGCTGTTTTGAAAAATATTCAGGGACTGATTTCACGGAGCAAAGGGCCAATTCAAAGTCAGTGATGTTCTGATGTCTCCACTCCCACAAACGGTCCTCTACAACAGCAGAGAAAGATACGCATGCAGTTTTACATAGCTTCAATTCTGCCTACTTACATTTAATGGCGACACTCATTATTGTTGTCATGGTAGAAGTACATTTCTGTGTGGACAGAGTGACTTCATACACACAGCTGTAGTTGCCCTGGTGTTCATACTCAGCTACAGGGAAGTTAAAAGAGGCTGAGTGGTTGACTGCTGGCTGGGTGATATTGATGCTGGAGCCAGAGAAGATGAGAAAGAAAAAACCACCAGGAAAGCTGGAGTTAACGGAACAGGTGAAGACAAAGCTGTACCCCCTGGTGACCTCTGCACCTTCAGTTCCCCAGACTAGCCCTCTGTTTGGAGATGTCAGGGAGATGCTGGGCTGCTGCAGTGGCACTGGGTACAAAACATAATGTAACAATTCAAATTTCCTGGACTTGAAAACCAGCAACAACAACATTTTGATGGATACTGCACTTATATAAATCTATACTATTCTGCAAAAAAGCAATACAAAAGACCCTTGCCCCATCTATTCTGGCTTTGCCATGGCATATGTGAGAAGGTGCAAGATGGAAATGTTCCGGAATGTAGCTGCATGTGTAAATAGTGAAAATCACTAGCGGTGCCTGAAAGGTTATCCCAGTAATTTAAAGGGAACTACATGTGGAAGAGGCTCAAGTAAAATATCTCATATTTCATTTAGATTCCTCAACGTAGCCACTGTTTGCCTTATTGACAGCTGTGCACACTATTGGCAATATCTTAACCAGCTTCATGAGGTAGTCACCTGGAATGGTTTTCAATGAACAGGTGTGCCTTGTCAAAAGTTAATTGGTGAAATTTCTTGCCTTTTTAATGTGTTTGAGATGTCAGTTGTGTTGAGCCAAGCTAGTGTTGGTATACAGCAAACAACCCTATTTGACTACTGTAGTAACCATATTATGGCAAGAACCGCTCAACTAAGTAAAGAGAAATGACAGTCCATACTTTCAGACATGAAGGTTAGTCAATCCAAGAACTTTGTTTCTTCAAGTGTTGCAAAAACCAACACTAAACAAAACACTATGATGAAACTGTCTCTCATGAGGACCGCCCCAGGAAAGCAAGACCAAGAGTTACCTCTGCTGCATAGGAGTTCATTAGAGTTACCAGCCTCAGAAATCTCCAGTTAACGGCACCTCAGATTAGAGCTTGCATCAGTGATTCACAGAGTTCAAGTAATAGACACATCTCAACATTAACTGTTCAGAGGGGACTGTGTGAATCAGGCCTTCATGGTCAAATTACTACAAAGAAACCACTACTGAGGGAGACCAGTGAGAGGATGAGAAATGCTTGGGCCAAGAAAGACAAAGAATGGACATTAGACCAGGGGAAATCTGTACTTTGGTCCAAATTTGAAATTTTTGGTTCCAACTACTGTGTCTTTGTGAGACACAGAGAAGGTGAATGGATGATATCTGCATGTGTGGTTTCCACCTGGAAGCATGGAGGAGAAGGTGTGATGATGTGTGGGGGCTTTGCTGTTGATGCTGTTGGTGATTTATTCAATTTTCAAGGCACACTTGTACGGCAACTGGATAGTGCCAATATAAGGAATACCAGGAGGAGGAGGAGGAGCAGTCTACACTCCTGTCATCATCAGACCGTGTGCAGTTTTGAGATTGATTGGGACTGCAGACAAGAGACTGGCGGCGACATTAAGGCGAGTGCATGGAAGAAACATCTACCGGCAGTGGTGTGATGGTGGTGTATATCATAAATTGCTGTCTAAAATATGCCTACTTTTTTTACATTTCAACTAGGTACGTCGATTTAAAACGGTGTAATACACATGCCTGGTCGCCTGGTTACCATCAGACATGGACATTGCCGGCACTGTAAAATGTTTGTTTTTGTGTAAGTTTAAATTTATTTGTATAGTACTTTTCATACAGTAGTTGTAACTCAAGGTGCTATGCACATAAGAAAAAACATTAAAGATACTTAAAATACATAAAAATAACATTGAGATACATTAAAAATAAGAGAATAAATCATCAGAATACATTAGTGTGACATTACAGTGCACAATGTGCAATTAACATACATAGGTAGATGTTGGTCTGCAAAGATACATTTTTACTTGAATTTAAAAAGTGCTCGCTGAGGTCTCTTTAATCTCCACTGGTAAGGTGTTCCAGATTTTGCGTGTAGACTATATGTTGCTGTTGTAAGAAGGGTTGAGTTAAGATTTAGGCTATTTTTTAAAATGTTTTATGTATTTTCACTTAACCGCAAACCGAAAAATAGTTTGAAACCTGGAGGCTATGTAAGGGCTATTTGACTAAGAGGGAGAGTGATGGAGTACTATCTAAACTCAAGTGAGATGGTTTGGGATGAGTTGGACCACCAAATGAAGGAATAGTAGCCAAAAAGTGCCCTGTGAACTCCTCCAAGATGGTTGGAAAAGCAACTGTCAATATAAAACGTGTGTTATTTCATAGTGTTGATGTCTTCAGTATTGTATTCAGTACTTTTGACTGGTACTGTGCGAGAATAAAAAATCAAGTTAAGGACATACCAGTAACAGAGAGTCTGACAGAGTCACTCAGGACCGAGGTGAAGTCTCGTCTTGAAACCCTTGTTTGATACTGACACTGGTACGATCCCTCATTGTCAAAAGTCACTTGAAGGATGTTGAAGGTAGCAGAGTTGTTACTTGATGACTGGGTCATTCTGAATGAACCTGAGGTCTTCTTTAGAATGAATGTTCCACCTAAATGCTGAGTTGAGATCGAACAGGTGATGCTGGTGTTCTGACCCCAAGCAACCTCACCAGCAGGATTCATGGAGATGCTAGGCTTTGGGAGGCTCACTGAAAGAAATTGAAAGATAGAGAATAAAACATGAAAACACATTAGTGTGACATTACAGTGCACAATGTGCAATTAACATACATAGGTAGATGTTGGTCTGCAAAGATACATTTTTACTTGAATTTAAAAAGTGCTCGCTGAGGTCTCTTTAATCTCCACTGGTAAGGTGTTCCAGATTTTGCGTGTAGACTATATGTTGCTGTTGTAAGAAGGGTTGAGTTAAGATTTAGGCTATTTTTTAAAATGTTTTATGTATTTTCTCTTAACCACAAACCGAAAAATAGTTTGAAACCTGGAGGCTATGTAAGGGCTATTTGACTAAGAGGGAGAGTGATGGAGTACTATCTAAACTCAAGTGAGATGGTTTGGGATGAGTTGGACCACCAAATGAAGGAATAGTAGCCAAAAAGTGCCCTGTGAACTCCTCCAAGATGGTTGGAAAAGCAACTGTCAATATAAAACGTGTGTTATTTCATAGTGTTGATGTCTTCAGTATTGTATTCAGTACTTTTGACTGGCACTGTACGAGAATAAAAAATTAAGGACATACCAGTAACAGAGAGTCTGACAGAATCACTCAGGACCGAGGTGAAGTCTCGTCTTGAAACCCTTGTTTGATATTGACACTGGTACGATCCCTCATTGTCAAAAGTCACTTGAAGGATGTTGAAGGTAGCAGAGTTGGTACTTGATGACTGGGTCATTCTGAATGAACCTGAGGTCTTCTTTAGAATGAATGTTCCACCTAAATGCTGAGTTGAGATCGAACAGGTGATGCTGGTGTTCTGACCCCAAGCAACCTCACCAGCAGGATTCATGGAGATGCTAGGCTTTGGGAGGCTCACTGAAAGAAATTGAAAGATAGAGAATAAAACATGAAAATACATTAGTGTGACATTACAGTGCACAATGTGCAATTAACATACATAGGTAGATGTTGGGGAGACAGTTAATTGAAGGCCAGTCTGTAAAGATACATTTTTACTTGAATTTTAAAAGTGCTCGCTGAGGTCTCTTTAATCTCCACTGGTAAGGTGTTCCAGATTTTGCGTGTAGACTATATGTTGCTGTTGTAAGAAGGGTTGAGTTAAGATTTAGGCTATTTTTTAAAATGTTTTATGTATTTTCTCTTAACCACAAACCGAAAAATAGTTTGAAACCTGGAGGCTATGTAAGGGCTATTTGACTAAGAGGGAGAGTGATGGAGTACTATCTAAACTCAAGTGAGATGGTTTGGGATGAGTTGGACCACCAAATGAAGGAATAGTAGCCAAAAAGTGCCCTGTGAACTCCTCCAAGATGGTTGGAAAAGCAACTGTCAATATAAAACGTGTGTTATTTCATAGTGTTGATGTCTTCAGTATTGTATTCAGTACTTTTGACTGGCACTGTACGAGAATAAAAAATTAAGGACATACCAGTAACAGAGAGTCTGACAGAATCACTCAGGACCGAGGTGAAGTCTCGTCTTGAAACCCTTGTTTGATATTGACACTGGTACGATCCCTCATTGTCAAAAGTCACTTGAAGGATGTTGAAGGTAGCAGAGTTGGTACTTGATGACTGGGTCATTCTGAATGAACCTGAGGTCTTCTTTAGAATGAATGTTCCACCTAAATGCTGAGTTGAGATCGAACAGGTGATGCTGGTGTTCTGACCCCAAGCAACCTCACCAGCAGGATTCATGGAGATGCTAGGCTTTGGGAGGCTCACTGAAAGAAATTGAAAGATAGGGAATAAAACATGAAAATACATTAGTGTGACATTACAGTGCACAATGTGCAATTAACATACATAGGTAGATGTTGGGGAGACAGTTAATTGAAGGCCAGTCTATAAAGATACATTTTTACTTGAATTTTAAAAGTGCTCGCTGAGGTCTCTTTAATTTCCACTGGTAAGGTGTTCCGGATCTTGCATATAGACTATATGTTGCTGTTGTAAGAAGGGTTGAGTAAAGATTTAGGCTATTTTTTATATGTTTTATGTATTTTCACTTAACCGCAAACCGAAAAATAGTTTGAAACCTGGAGGCTATGTAAGGGCTATTTGACTATGAGGGAGAGTGATGGAGTACTATCTAAACCCAAGTGAGATGGTTTGGGATGAGTTAGACCACCAAATGAAGGAATAGTAGCCAAAAAGTGCCCTGCGAACTCCTCCAAGATGGTTGGAAAAGCAACTGTTGATATAAAATGTGTGTTATTTCATAGTGTTGATGTCTTCAGTATTGTATTCAGTACTTTTGACTGGTACTGTACGAGAATAAAAAATCAAGTTAAGGACATACCAGTAACAGAGAGTCTGACAGAGTCACTCAGGACCGAGGTGAAGTCTCGACTTGAAACCCTTGTTTGATACTGACACTGGTATGATCCCTCATTGTCAAAAGTCACTTGAAGGATGTTGAAGGTAGCAGAGTTGGTACTTGATGACTGGGTCATTCTGAATGAACCTGAGGTCTTCTTTAGAATGAATGTTCCACCTAAATGCTGAGTTGAGATCGAACAGGTGATGCTGGTGTTCTGACCCCAAGCAACCTCACCAGCAGGATTCATGGAGATGCTAGGCTTTGGGAGGCTCACTGAAAGAAATTGAAAGATAGGGAATAAAACATGAAAATACATTAGTGTGACATCACAGTGCACAATGTGCAATTAACATACATAGATAGATGTTGGGGAGACAGTTAATTGAAGGCCAGTCTGTAAAGATACATTTTTACTTGAATTTTAAAAGTGCTCGCTGAGGTCTCTTTAATTTCCACTGGTAAGGTGTTCCGGATCTTGCATGTAGACTATATGTTGCTGTTGTAAGAAGGGTTGAGTAAAGATTTAGGCTATTTTTTATTTGTTTTATGTATTTTCACTTAACCGCAAACCGAAAAATAGTTTGAAACCTGGAGGCTATGTAAGGGCTATTTGACTATGAGGGAGAGTGATGGAGTTCTATCTAAACCCAAGTGAGATGGTTTAGGATGAGTTGGACTACCAAATGAAGGAATAGCAGCCACCACAACATTCTGCAGCAGCACACCATCCCATCTCATTTGCGCTTAGTGGGATGATCTCTTTTTTTCAACATGACAATGTCCCAAAACACACCTCCAGGCTATATAAGGGATATTTGACCAAGAAGGAGAGTTGTGGAGTGCTACATCAGATGACCTGGCTTCCACAATCACCCGACCTAAACCCAACTGAGATGGTTTGGGATGAGTTGGACCACCAAGTGAAGGAATAGCAGCCAACAAGTGCTCTGTGAACTCCTTCAAGATGGTTGGAAAAGCATTCCAGGTGACTATCTCATGAGGCTGGTTGAGAGAATGCCAAGAGTGTGCAAAGCTGTCATCAAGGCAAACAGTGGCTACTTTGAGGAATCTAAAATGTAAAACATGTGTGTTATTTCATAGTGTTGATGTCTTCAGTATTGTTCTACAATGTAGAAACTACTAAAAAATGAAGTAAAACCTTTGAATGAGTAGGTGTGTCTAAACTTTAGACTGGTACTGTACATGGATAAAAAATCAAGTTGAGGACATACCAGTAACAGAGAGTCTGACAGAATCACTCAGGACCGAGGTGAAGTCTCGACTTGAAACCCTTGTTTGATACTGACACTGGTACGATCCCTCATTGTCAAAAGTCACTTGAAGGATGTTGAAGGTAGCAGAGTTGGTACTTGATGACTGGGTCATTCTGAATGAACCTGAGGTCTTCTTTAGAATGAATGTTCCACCTAAATGCTGAGTTGAGATCGAACAGGTGATGCTGGTGTTCTGACCCCAAGCAACCTCACCAGCAGGATTCATGGAGATGCTAGGCTTTGGGAGGCTCACTGAAAGAAATTGAAAGATAGAGAATAAAACAAGAATTCACACTACAGAGCTTCAAGTCCTGTTTTCAGAAATCAGCAGACAAAAATATAAAAAATTTGTCATTGGTAGAGGACCTGAAACAATTAGAAAATATTCATAAAACAGAGTAGCACTGCAGTGTGACAGAAATAAAGAGGGATTGCTGCTACTAAGAAACCAGACGCGTGGTGTTTGTTTTGTTGTCAGCAACAGTTTTTTTCTCGTCTTTATACTTCTAGTTTCACTGTTTTTTCATCTTTAATCCAATCTAATGTTTCTAAGAAGCTTGTTTAACCCTCTGAACTTCAGTTCACGGCAGTTACTGTTATTCAGAATTTTTGTCAGTGTGTGACGCTGGAGCAGGAAGTTAAAGCAGCTAGGTGAGGTTGGCATGCCGACCGGTGTTTCGGTTTAAACACTGACCATGTTAACTGGTGACTTTCAGGGGAATGTGTTGTGGTTGTCGTGGTGACAGCAGTTGTTGAAAGCATGAACAGAACATGTAGGTGTCCTCCTAAAAGTCTTAAATTATTGTATACAGTATATATTTGTCTGGTCCTTTTTGTATTACGATATGTAAATTAAATGGTGTTGTCAACAAGAAGCATTCACATTTTCTCACTGATTTTTTTGAAATTAATCTTTTTATATGGCTTACTTGAGATGAAACGCTGAGTATCCACACTGATGGTTAAATAGACGGTAGGCTCGTCAATCCCGGTGAATACTGGCTTTGTGTCTACACTTTACAAACTCTTCTTTTACTTTTTCTACTCAATGACAAAGCAGGTTAAGTGGTTGAATATGGGCCGCTTTCCGATTGAAGATAACACGATAAAATCACAAGATAGACTATAGCTGCAATGCCAATTTATAGGCTACATTTTGTTTCCCACATTGTAAGAAAAGTTACAAGGTGAATGCTTCTTGCTGAGCACAGTTTAACTTGCATAAATGATAATAAGTAAGTAGATAATAAGAGTAGATAATAAACGTGTTACATTATGTAAATTAAATGGTGTTGCCAACAAGAATCATTCACATTTCTTCAGTTATTTTTCTGAAATCAATCTTTTTAAATAGCTTGCTTGAGATGAAACGCTGAATCTTGTTGCAGTATTCACACTGACGGTCACGGTCACTAGTTAACCCGAAACACCTGTTAAAACAAAACATAAGATTAAAATGGAATTATGCTTGACTTAACATTAATGACACTGGAAAGTGATATTGTTTGAGCCCTGGATTTCCTGTGAGTAAAACCGGGAGGAAGATATTTTAAAGGTAGGAATGGACTTCGGTTGTTTCACCTGTCTGTGTGTGTGTATAAGTGCACATATGCATGCATTATGCATGAGAGAGATGGCCTACAGTGAGCAAGCCTTTACCTTTTGGTGACGCAGTTTCTGTATCGTATATGTATGCTTCATTATAGGCTTATACTTGTATTTGGTGCCGTAACAGTCATAAAATTAAAAAAGTAAACTGCAATCATGAGTGATTGTTCATGCATTATTGTATGCAAATTAAGCGTGGCTGATGTTTGTGCAGGTTGGATGGGTAGATGGTAGTTGAGTCGTGATGGTACGGGGGGAGGTGGGTGCGGCCTGGGCCGCCCATAAAAACCAAATGCCCGGCCAGTTACTTTCCTCTGGCGCCGGGACTGGGAAACTACTGAAATTGCTACGCCAAAATATGCCGATAAAATCTATAAACCCTCTCGGTAAATTGGCAGCCATGATAATAATAATATGGTGAACAGAATATTAATTTAGTTTTAGTTATATATTTTATTTTAGTTGATTTTGGTATCATATCTAAACTCATTTTCATTCAGATTAAGACATTATAATTCAAAGTCAAACAAATGTTTTCCCCATGTGAAGAAAGTCAGAGACTCTCTGTTCATGACCTGCACAACAGACTTCACTTTAGACCACTCGTAAATTCTGTTTGTACCACAGACTATATATAAAGATGGATGTAGCAAGGTGTGACGTCACCCATTGGTTTACATTGGAGCCGGTTTGAAGCCCAGAGTTGCTGCTTACGGTTGGCGCCATTTTTTCCTTTTGAAACCAATATATAAGGGGTCTGCAACGTGCCCCACTACCTTGGACTGAAGCACGTATCATTATCAAGTAAAATTAAACTTAGTGAAATATTGCAACAATAGTCTGACTCAGTCCGCTCAGCAGCAGGTGAGCCAAATGTCAATCACAGCTGTCAATCAATGCCCACACAGCAGACATCAAAGCTACTATAAGTCTTTAAATCTTATTAATGGAGCAATAATTTTCAAAATGATCACCAGCACATTTATTAGACGGCCCGAATTTAGCGATTAAGATCATGATGACTTGTTGAAAAAAATGTATTGACTCAGTATTTCATGAGAGAAGTTGACACTTTTTGAATGGGAGTCTTGGAACCAGGGATTTTTTAGAGCCTGTCAGTGGTATTGCACTTTAAGGGACTTCCGCATTGGCTTCACTTTCAAGCCATGGTTGTTGCCACTTGCTTTGTTCCAAAGAAAAAATTGATGATGTCACAAATTATCTTAAATCACTCATATGCGCCTCTCAAGAATGAATCTTTTTTATTCCATGCATTCTTCTTCCTTGTCAAAACCTGTTGCCTAAATTACCCATGATGCAACTCGAGCACTAATAATTCAGTTGGAGATCCAGGTGTGTTATGCTAGTAGCGGCTAATGTAGCTTCGAGCTGCTAGCCTCAAGCAGAGATCAGGAGGGTGCGACAGAGGTCTGGTAACCTCACTTTGTAACTCTGCACCCCCAGATTTGTTCTTTCAAACTTGTAGTCTTCAGCCCCAACCCATGCTGATTCAAGTGATATCAGTTAAGGCAAAATGCTTTATACAACTGTCTTTCACATATTAAATAATACTCCCTTAACCCTAACTCTGTAAACATACTTCATTTGATCATTTATAAAAGTAATCATAAACTCAAACTCCAGAACTGTAGTTTTTTCTTACCAGTGATAGAAAGTCTGAGAGAGTCACTGAGGGGGGAGTTGTAGTCTTGACTTGAAACCCTTGTCTGAAACTGACACTGGTACGATCCCTCATTATCAAAGTTCACCTTAGGGATGTTGAAGGTAGCAAAGTTGCTACTTGATGTTTGAGTCTTTCTGAATGAACCTGAGGTCTTCTTCAGAATGAATGTTCCACTTAAAGGCTGAGTTGAGATTAAACAAGTGATGCCGATGTTCTGACCCCAGCTAACCTTACCAGCAGGATTCATGGAGATGCTGGGCTTTGGGAGTCTCGCTGAAAAATAGGACAATATAAAATGTTAACTGTCACTGTATTTTTGCTCTGGACTCTTTCTTTATTCTTTTTTTTCACAGCTCAGTGAGCATGTTATGAGGAAGCATAACAAATAACGAGGAAGTCATGTTTATCAACTTGTTTGTTCTGGTCAAATATGACAATGTCACAGACCTTAATTAGTGCACATGATACTTTCTCTTTTTTTCAAAGTCTTAACTAGTCTTATCGACAACAGCATGGCAGTTTCAGTGGAATGAGTGCTCTTGATACCGCACTGGTTTGGATCAAGTAGATTATTTTGTATGAGAAAGTGGAGACGTTGGTAAAAACTATACACTGTATAACTTTGAGTAGGAAAGATAGCAGTAATACTTTTAGGGGCCTACTCCACAGCTGCCCCCTTTCACCTTTGATGTCCCCCAAGACCACATTTTAGGTTCACTCATTCATTTAACAATTACATGCTTCTACTTTGCCACATATTTTGTGAACAACATTTAAATCTCCCTTTATGCTGATGATAAACAGCTATATGCTTAAAACCTGATGATACTGCTGGAGTTTAACTTTGAACTGTCTCTTAGACCTGTAAGTTATAATTCTTAAGACATTTATTAATTTAAAGCCCATTTTTGATTCTAGTTATGGTCGGTATGTTTTCTGCACCAGCAATTCAGTATTCAGCTGTCTTAAATTACTGCTAATGCAAATATGCCCACTGTTAATGCTGCTGCTTCGCATTAAAAGCATTCAACTGCATTCAAAAATGTGGAATGTTGGAATGACCACCGTCATAACCACATTTGTCTACCTTTGTCTTTGATTGAGCTGTGTCAAAGAGGAATTTCTGTCACTATGTGTGTAAAATTTCTTGAATCATAAATCTTGATTAATAAGGCCATCAGTTTTACTGATACAGGTACCACACAAGAAACTAATGGCTTTTAATACTACTATTACATATACAGTACTGTACAAAAGTTCTAGGCACTAAAAGTAAAGTGAGAATGCTTACACAAATATTTCTATAAATTGTTTTAATTTATCAATTAACTTCTCACAAAGTTGAGTAAACTGCAGAAACCTAAATGAAATCAATATTTGCTGTGAGCAAATATTGATTTAAAACAGCAGCAGTTCTCCTCGGTTCACTTTAACACAGTTTTTCATGGTAACTTGCAGATAGGTTGTTGTAACCATCCTGGAGAAAGAATGTTCTTCTGTGGATTTATTATTTAGGCCATCTCAGGTGCTTCTTCATGTAATCCCAGATTGACTCCATGATGTTGAGATCAGGGCTCTGTGGGGGCCATACCATACTATCTGTGGCAGGACTCATCATTCTTCTTGTTGCTGAAAATAGTTCTTTATGACTCTAGCGGTATGCTTGGGTCATTGTCATGTCATGAATAAATTTGGGACTGATCAGACACCTCCCTGATGGTATTGCATAATGGATAAGAATCTAAACATCTAGGGTGCCTAAAACCTTTGCACAGTACTGTACATATGGAAGAGCTAAGTGATAGAAAGAGTTGTCTCACCTGAACAGACAACACCAGCGTCCTCGCCGTGTCCACAGTTGTGTGCCCCAAATCCTTGGTGTTGACACTCAGCTAGAGATATTTCACTGCCTGAACAGGCCACATCATCAAGCCAGATTTTGCCACCACCTTGACCAAAATAGGCTGACTGAGGGGCACTCAGTGCCGACCCACAGCCCAACTGTCTGCAAACCACTTTAGCATCGTTTAAGCCCCAGCTGTCATCACAAACTGTTCCCCAGGCACTGTTGTGATAGATTTCAACTCTTCCAGAGCACAAAGTAGACCCAGCTAATCTGATCTGCCTTCCTGTCAGACACAAAAGACATAACATCAAAATTTCCACATTTTACATAAATGTTCAAGCCAGGCAGGAAAACTGTGGCCTGCAGCGCATTCAACACTTCATTATCATCATTATGATCATTACTAGGGGCAAGGCGCCGTCACACACACACACACACACACACACACACACACACACATACACACACACACACACACACACACACACACACACACACACACACACGATGTGCTGCTAATTGTTTAGGCCATCTCAGGTGCTTCTTCATGTAATCCCAGATTGACTCCATGATGTTGAGATCAGGGCTCTGTGGGCGCCATACCATACTATCTGTGGCAGGACTCATCATTCTTCTTGTTGCTGAAAATAGTTCTTTATGACTCTAGCGGTATGCTTGGGTCATTGTCATGTCATGAATAAATTTGGGACTGATCAGACACCTCCCTGATGGTATTGCATAATGGATAAGAATCTAAACATCTAGGGTGCCTAAAACCTTTGCACAGTATTGTACATATGGAAGAGCTAAGTGATAGAAAGAGTTGTCTCACCTGCACAGACAACACCAGCGTCCTCGCCGTGTCCACAGTCGTGTGCCCCAAATCCTCGGTGTTGACACTCAGCTAGAGACATTTCACTGCCTGAACAGGCCACATCATCAAGCCAGATTTTGCCACCACCTTGACCAAAATAGGCTGACTGAGGGGCACTCAGTGCCGACCCACAGCCCAACTGTCTGCACACCACTTTAGCATCGTTTAAGCCCCAGCTGTCATCACAGACTGTTCCCCAGGCACTGTTGTGATAGATTTCAACTCTTCCAGAGCACCGAGTGGACCCAGGCCCAGCTAATCTGATCTGACTTCCTGTCAGACACAAAAGACATAACATCAAAATTTCCACATTTTACATAAATGTTCAAGCCAGGCAGGAAAACTGTGGCCTGCAGCGCATTCAACACTTCATTATCATCATTATGATCATTACTAGGGGCAAGGCGCCATCTCACACACACACACACACACACACACACACACACACACACACACACACACACACACACACGATGTGCTGCTAATTGTAATAACTATGGTGAAATCAGCAATTTGGTGAACATTTTTTAAAGTTGTCACCACTTAGTCAGGTCCCACATTATGTTTAATTTACTAGTCAATGGTTTGGAAATGCAAACAACTGTGAAAGCTAAGGAGCCAAACAGGGCTCATCCACCTCTGTCTGAAATCAAGGACCCGTTGTTTCAAAAGTTACAACAATTTGGAAGTGGTAAAAGCTTAGCTCTGTTTTTAAAATTATTTCAGAATATTTTTACAGTTTTTACAGTTTGTTTTAAGCTTAAGTGTAATTTAGGGAAGTGCTATGTAACTTTGGCAACTTGTCCAACTGCACTCATTGATATGTTGGACTGGAATAAACTATGTGAAAAATAGAGATGAAAGCACTTTGGATTATGGCAGCCAGTGTGTCCAAGGTGTTTAGAGCATCGAATGGACCCAGCTAATCTGATCCGATTCTCTCTCAGACACAGAAGTCATAACATTAAAATTTCCATATTTTACATAAATGGAAAACAGCAAGAAATGTATGCATCAAACAGGAGAATGGACTGACCTGCAGCACGTGAAAATGAGGTCAAGACAACACAGACTATATGAGAGAGAAAAAAAGACAATTCAGTTCATGATATAAACTAAAATGTATAGAAGTACATATACTTGTTTCTGATTTAGGCTGCTAATTCAATGGCATGAACTGTTACACGTGTTGAAATAGATTACATTGTATAATGTATATTCAGGATGTTGTACAGTATGTAGTCTTTTAAATTTCTATATAATTTCTCTTTTGATCGTTGATTGTTCACAATAAAGAGAATTGGAAAGATGCAACAGACATTACAATTGGTATCAAATGGTATCAAGTATAGATTTCTCGATTGGTTGTCATACTAATAATTGATGTCTTTCAATTGTTTACTGTCCAATAAACAGCATGGGACATTCTGACGGTTCATTCCCATGGTACAGCGACGAAATATTTTGTTAACATCACTTTGCACAAACATCAGTTCTGCACAAATATGTCCGACTAAATTAAAAAGAAATGTTTATAAAATGATGCCTGGTATATCTAGATGTTTCTCTTTTCATATTATGATGTAGAATTGTGACATAATTTAAACTGCTGGAACTGTAAGTCATTGAATATAAACACTGAATTAATTAGGCCAGCATCATGTGTGCAAATTGTTTCATGACTATTGCAGTGAAAACACAAAAAGCTGACATACATACTGCAACATGTTGACTCCACACACACACAGCACATGTTTAACTCACCAAAAACCAGTCTTGGTAGAGGTTTTAACATCCTGGTCAATGCAGGTGACATAGAGAAGCGTCCAGGCTCAGGAGGGTTGGTGTAGCCACAAAGAGGCAATGCTGCAGTGTGGCTTGCTGGTTTTCTGCTTCTGTTTTCAGTGGCACAAGTTTTCTCACTTTACACTTAGACAAATGATGAGGAATTTATAGCAGGGGTGGTTCTAGGGTCAGTGGAGATCTGAGGCTTAGCGCTGAAATCTTTGAATGAGAGTTTGTGCTGCAATCAATAAATCTTGCAATAACAATAAGTGCTTAAATAAATAATAATAATAATAATAATTATTATTACTTCAAATACTTGACTACATGCTTGCAGAGAAATCAAACTTTAGAAATGATCTAAAATTATAGCCAAACAAACCCCATATGCATCCCTCTTTTGTTGAAGTATAACTTTCAGGTTGAATGAGACACTACTGTTGACAAAGTATGACTGTATTTTATACATGAAGCTCATCATGCATGTGAGGAAAAAAACCTAAATTTGTATTAATATCATTTGGCTTATTTGAAATAGAATCCACACATCCATTTAGACACGGCCCTTCCTGCCGCTGCTCCTGTTACTGTTCTCCTCTGTGGCTTCTCTTATTCTGTTTTCTCTCTATTGGTTCAATCATTTTCCTTTTCTGCTGCTTCTCTGCTCTCCTTTATTAGTTGTCTTCTCCCTTTTTCTGTCTCTTTCAGTATGCATCTCCTGCAGGCTAATCCATGTAATTTTGATGAGCTACCACTGCAATTTTGATGTATATTTGCTCATATTTATAGATTTTACTATCCCATCAATAACTATTAATTATCAAATAATTATATTTTCAAATATTTTAATAACTTTATTTTTGCTGTGAGTTGTTTTTTTCTTAGAAGCTCTGTCTCACTCAACCTGAAACCCTTGTCCCGCTCAATTTAATGTTATCAGGTTGAGTTGGACGTTGCTCTTTTGGTAATTCTAAAACATTACCTGTACTGCCAGCATTATCATTCTAAAGGAGCATTTCATTAGTCAGCAAGCTTTCCATTAGGTCAGCTCAGTCAGGCGGTTTGTAAACTAACACTATGCCCACAACAGTGACATTGAAGCAATCATTTTATTTTTCAGTAGACATTTAGTCATAACACAAGGGAAACAGCAGTTGCAGTGACTGGCTATCAAAACTCACAAAAAGCCATCTGTGCACACTTTAAAATAAGTAAAAGGAGCAACTTCAAATTTAATGGACAACAGAACAAAATGCTCCATCTAGTTTTAAACAAATATTCAGTCCAGTCACTCTGTGTTTGAAATAAGAGCTAATGAATGAACTAGGTAATGCTATAATGCATTTAATGTCCATAACTGGTTTTGTAACATGTTTACATTTTATAATCAGTCTGGACATATACATAGACACACAATGTATGCACACACACACACACACACACAAATATACCATACACAAACACAAGATGTGCTGCTAACTATAATAACTTTTATCATTTTAACACTAAATCTGTCGCAACTTAGTCAGCCAGGTTCTGAATTGTGTTTATTTTCCTAGTGTCATTTTAGTGGCCTGACTGTCTGGGAATGAAAGCCAGCCACTGGAAACTCAGGCTGAGCAAAAAAAGAATGAATGCTTTGAAAATACAAACAAATGTGAAAGCTAAGGAACCAAACAGGGTTCGTTCACCTCTGTCTGACATCCAGGACTCATTGTTTCAAAAGTTACAACAAACTGGAAGTGGTAAAAGTTTAGCTCTGTAAACTTTATATGAGGTGTGTGAGGATGGATAGCTTGCCAGGTGTAGCTAAGGGGAGGTCTTACATAAAGTCAGTTACGACAACTAAGGTCACTCTCACCATATGTAGGGCATTTGCAAGCAAGAAATGAATACAACTTACCATATAAACCAAAATTTGTTACTTGAAAACATGTCAGCACTGTAATACAAACTGTGCAAGAAACTAATGAGGCCCACTAACTAATCAACAAGGCACAGTACAACGCCAAGACGTTCCATTTTCTCAACACTACATCGTCTTAACACGCCTGTAATTATTTGTATAATCATACATAACACAGCATCACATTACAGACGTTTTGGAGCGCAATAGATGTTCTGATCTTTAATTTAGGCGGTGAAGTGTTGAAATATTGAGCCGATAGGTGTGAAGAACAAGACCTTTGACAGACATATGCGGGGTGTATAACTTCTCCTTTCTTATAAACAGACCTCTCATTCTCGCTCTCACTTCAGTGAATACACTCACACACACACATACACACAGTATAGAGAATGTGTTACCAGCCTTGAGTTTAGCGTTTACCACATGCTGAATGTTTTATTTTAGATGTTTGTGCAGTGCATTGCTGACTATGTAGTGTTACTGCTTGAGCTTGCTCCTATAGAGATGACAAATCAAATTTTCAGTGGCAGTTTGTCATGAAGCTTAGTATTACATATTTTTGAAGAGGTTTAGTTTTGTAGAACTTGTTGAACAGATTATGCAATTTTACTTTCAATTTGACAGTTCCAAAAGTAACGTGGAAACATGATTTAATGTAGAATATGAGGCTTCAGCAGTCTGAGTTAGTCATATCAAGTGGATATCTGACACATTTACAGTCTTTTTATCAAATTCCCTCTTTGTTTCCTCAGACAGTGGAGCTCTATGGCACAGAGGAATATGGTAATATTAAAGAAATCGCCAGCATTATCCTTTAATATCAGTTTATAAAGTTGATGACTAGTGTATTTACAAAATGGACTGACCTTGTATTGCTTTCCCTTTTATCTGCTCGGGCATTCATGTCATTATAATTAGCAGCTTCTTCCAATGACTGGCAGTTTTTCATTTCTGTTTGTTTTGTACTTTTCTACATGCATGCACAAAAAAAAGAAACGTGTTGGACTGCAGATTTTGGATCAGTAGTCCATGTTCCTGGGTATTCTGATATAAGGTAACGTGTAAATATCAAAATAGATACAGCATTTCACAGGGAACACCAAAGAACACACACATTTTAGGATATAAGAAGAAAATCATACTTCTTTATTGAATTCCCTGTATTTTTTTTATACTTTCCAATGAGTTTAAACCTTGCCATACATTAAAGAAGACAACACTGAAATTGGAGTTGCAAGATTGTACCTGACAGTAGAGATGTTGTAGTGAGGCAGTGGCACTGTGTAAACAGACTATGACAGTAAGTGGTGTAGACTGTAAAAACAAAATACAGCTTGAACATTTTGAGACACGTTTTGGCAGCAGCTGTCGTCACTGATGAAGCTCAAGAGATTTCCACATTATCTTCATTAAACCATAGAGTAAATCTGCAGGCTCTAGTGACACATATGGGGGGTGGGGGGTTGTTACCAGATGAGAACACCCAGTGAGGGGTGTTTGCACTCCTGGAATCACAGTTTGCTTTGGTTGAAATTGTCCACCAATAGGCAGACAATGCATTACTTTGAAATGAATAATTTGCTATGTTTCACAGTTTGTTGAGGTTGTTTGAGTTGCTGGAGCTGCATCTCAAAACGACTCAACTACATCTATTCTTACAAAGTGATACACAGAGAAATACATTTACTTTAAGCTATAAAAAATCTCCAATTAACGTTTACATTTCTGTGATTGATTCCAGGTAATGAAAATGGAGTGAAGGATTATTATTTTTCCCTGATGTGTCTGTGAGGGGAAAGAAAGGAGAAGGCGGTGTGTGTGTGTGTGTGTGTGTGTGTGTGTGTGTGTGTGTGTGGGGGGGGGGGTTGGTGATGAAGTCTTTACAGGGTCAGCTGCAAAAGGGAAATACAGTATATACACATGTACATTTAGGAAAATAACTTCTTCTATCAGCCCGTCTCAGTCCAACAACTTATTTCACAGCCTTTTTTATATACAATATATTACACATAATGATTTAGCATACTATACATGACTTTTCATAAGGGAAGAAATGTACAAGAGGAATCATCAACCTTCAATCTGTCAACGTGATCCTTCATTTCGCTTCACACACTTTGCAGGTCAGATTGTAAACCTCCCCCGGACTGAGCTTTCTAGTCTTGTTACTGAGAGGTCAATGGGATTCTGACCAGTAAGACACAGGTAGGTACAGCTAAATATCACTGGGCTCTTCTGTCCAAATACGGCGGGTTTTTGTCACAAACAAACAAAATTTGTCTAAAATAACTAAACAAAGTGGGGTAATGTCACTGATAACTTTATGTTTGACAAAAATAAAGCCAGATTCTGCATATAATTAACCTTTTAGGCATTATAAAAAGATTTTTAAAAAATGTGAAATTTTTTTGCATTTAATGTATAAAACCATGACATGTCAACAATGAGCAGCACGGTTTAAGCTACCTGCTCTCATTCATCGTCACACATCCTATCTGCAGCACTTGTATAAAGATATTTTGCCTTCCTCCTGGCATGCATACGGTTTAATTGATGTTGTGGACATCCACATGTTACCAGTAAAATCAACCCAGAGAGTTTATGGATTCAGACATTCAGACTCCAGAGATGAGTCACACTACTGTTCTGTTTGTCCTCCAGATTATCTGTTATTTAGGTGCAGTTTTTTTTCTGCTTTCATTCTCTGTCAGTCTGCTGTGTGGATGGTTTTCTTGCAGTACCACATCGTGCCCACCGGGTGGTGCTGTGTGGAGCAGAGGTGCTGAGTGAGTGAGAGCTTCAGGTGGAAGGGGAGGGAGAGGGAGAGCAGGGCACGGGGCTCGGGCTGGGAGAAGGAACAGATTTGGGGGACGGATATGGATGACAGCCTCCTGGCACTGCTTCATCCTCTTCTTTGCTTCCTCCTCCTCCTCCTCTTCCTTTTCCTCCTCCTTTCCCTCCCCCGGCTCCGTGCCCCTCCAGTCCCTCAGAGTTCTCCAGCATCTCCTGGATGAGAGGAGGCATGGAGCCGGGAATCTCCATTTTCAGTGTGATCACTCGCTCTGCTCCTGGGAGAAGGAGGCAGAGAAGGAAATTTAAGGATAACAGAACAAGTCATTATGTGGGGATCTTCCATCATTAACCCTTTACTCTGCTTTTTATGAGACACATTCTCATAAGACAAAGAAATTTGGTGAAATCACCACAACAATACAGTTATCAAGTATTTACATTTACTTTGAAAATTAATTCAAAACCCTCCTTTTTGTTTTTGTGACATGACGAGGATGAAAATTGTATTTATTACCATAATTACCGTAATTGACCTGTTACTTCCACTTGAAAAGTGATCATACCATATATTCTCAAATAAAAGCTGGTGCTTCAGTAATAGCCAATACAAACAAATAAAGATGATAAATGACACTGAGGAACAATGAGTCGCTTCTTCTTTGCCGTTTTTTCAATCACTGTTAAGGAAGGAATCTCAGCACTTCCTGCACAGATGTTTCACATTAAAAGCTTTCAAGTGGCTCAAAATGCCACCGTCCCTTTCCTGTTCAACTTTTAATATGAAACATCTGCAGGAAGTGTTGAGTTTCATTCATTAACAGTGACTCAAAAGTGTATGCAATTGGAAATAATTAGTGAATAAAAACAGTATTGTGGTGTGAGTAATGAGTATGACATGACTGTTGTATCAACTGTACTGTGGAATTGACAGTAAACTGAATTTATCAAGACTAAATAGAGAAAGTGTTGAATTTGCAGTAACAGCAAACAGCATAACCTACATATAAAATGGGAGCAGGTCAGAAAACAAGGAGGAATCTTAATCAAATATGATGAAACACTAAAAACAGGAGAAATTAGGAGTAAAGTCGTATTTCTAACATGAGCCTGTTTCAAATAAAGACCTTCTCTCTGCAGTTGAGGTAAACCACATATGCACTTTCACATGCATCTTCATCTGTGTGCACGTGTCTCACCCTTCACACTGATGCTCCTGAGGTCAGTAATCTTCATCAGTATCTTGGGGAACATACAGGGTTTCTCAGGTCTCCTTCTCCTCACATAGATCTACACAAACAGAGGTAAAAGTATTAGTTTCTCTGTATGAATGTTGGTCTGTCTTTTGTTTGTTTGTTTTTTTATGGGCCCAGTTGTCATTAATGTGCTTTGTGATTATAATACTATCTCTGTATTGTCATCAACCACTGGTGCTTGAGAGTATTAACACTTGTCTTCTGTTTTGGTCACTTTTCTACTTTGTCTCGTGTGTGTGATCTGTTTCTCTTTGTATAGCTAACAATGTATCTATTGATAATATTTAACTTCCTGTGTTTTAAAATCAAGTCTGTCATAATATTTCTCTCTCTGGCAGCAGTTGTAATGCTTTTGTTATGGTTACCACACCACTGCTGAGAGACCATTCAGAGGAAGCAGCATTAAAGGAGTCGTTCGCCATTTTGGGAAATACAGTTATTCACTTGCTGTGATGAATATGAAGCTATAGCCAACAACAGGTTAGCTTAGCTTAGCACAAAGACTGGAAACAAGGGGAAGCGGCTAGCCTGGCTTTGTCCAAAGGTAACAAAATTTGCCTAACAGCACCTCTAATCAATCAATCTTATAATTTAGTTCTTGTCAAGAAAGTGTATAAGCATATTTCCCAAAAGGCTAACTATCCCTTTAAATAAGAATGGATTTGTTATTTTTGAATACTGTATTGCTATAGAGACATAGTGCAATTAAGTCCTGCCCACCCTGGAGGGGAAAACAATTCATTGCTCTCTATTGACTTTGTATCAAGTGAAGGTGCCACTTGGTCACTTCTGTCTGCTAGCAAACAACAGAAAAATGTCTAAAAGCTGCTGTTTGGTGGGAAGCACAACCAACAGGGTAAAGAACCCACAACTAAGTTTTTATAAGCTGCCGAAGTGAAAGATCTGAGCCTTTAAGATGACAAAAGTAGATAACGTTACAGGGCTGTGTGTTGTGTGGTTGAAGACACAGACCCGACCTGAACTGCACAACTAGCATGCAGCTCCATGTTTACAACCTGTAGTCGCCATATCAGCTGTGAAAAGTGTCGTGCCAGCCTGTTATGTGGTGTGGTTTGCTATACAGTTGTGCTATCTCTACTGTAGATGTTGTCAGCCATTGCATTCATGCATTGCATCTTAACATATACAATGTAACAGATTTCAGCAAACACTATAAACTGCCTTTTCATCTCTGGTAGACATATGGTGCTAAAATAATCCTTTATCATGCTGAAATATAATGTTTTTAGCTAGCTACAGGGATTTTGTTAGTATGTCAGCCCTTGCTTGCATATTATGGCACCAATTATTTTCCCCTCTGGTGGGCGTAGTTCTCGGGGTATGACACGTTGCACTCTGTCTCTATTATTTAACGTGTATTACATTTTGTTACCCACAGATGTCAGTTACTTATGACTACATGACTTTGTTATGGAACTGGTGGATATCTTATTTTGGAATGCAACTTTTGACATTACTGCAAGGAAATGGTGTTAATGTAATATATATATATATATATAATTAGATGTCCAACCTTCAAGGCTTCGAGCATTGGTTCCTGAAGAACATCCACTTTCTCTGACTCCTCCAGATCCTGACGGTCTGTGCGCACACACACACACACATACACAAATCACCCGACATTATGATGAGCTAATTAATACATTTTATTTAAAAAATCAATTAGGAAGAGCAGGAATTAAAATTGAACTTTTTTTCCAGGCACATCTATACATACAAAAATCAAGTGCAGTACCTCCACAAAGCAGGCAGATGGCGCTGAGTAATCCTGTCTCTGCATCATCCATCTCCAGTGGGAGAAGCTGGTTAGCGAAGGAGAACACCAGATCCGTGAGCGGCCCGAACCCGGCATTGTGCATCTGGGTGCGGTTCAGAGTCAAACCGTCTGAGAAGGTCATGGTGTCCTGGTCTGGGGTGTAGCGAGTACAGATCCTCAGAATCTAGGAAAAGAGGATGAGTCTTTTAAAGGATGCTCCCTGCTGTGCCATGTCTGTTCAGGTTACAGATGTGTGGAAGGCTTGTCTTGGTTATGGAATTGTTTAACGTGTGTGTGTGTGTGTTTCTGTGTGCAACTAAAGTAATAAGCTCACCAGTATGTCGAGGCAGGCGGCTTTGAGCAGGGTGATCTGATCAGCAATGGTTAATGTCGTGAAGCCGGGCAGCTGTTTGGCAAACTCCACTGTCTTAATGATGCATTTGGTGGAGAGTTCACTGAACTTGTCCCAAAGACTAACATCCAGAGCCACACGATGCTCTGCGCTGTTGTTCTGCAGGTTGGAGTCAGGTAAGGGATGGAAGGCAGAGAGACAAAGCAGCTCATTTATTTAACAGCTGTTTTTTTATGTAATTTTATGTTATTTCATTCACTTCAGAATTGTTTTGACTTCTGTGTTATAGAACATTTCATTATTGAGTGAAATGTGCAAGACAATCATGTAATCGACTGAATGATTCATTTATTAAATACAAAAGGAAACACAAATGCAAATTCATTCATGTTTGCGTGTGTAAGTCTCAGTAATAAAAAGCTGTGGTGTCCGTGTTAGTACCGTGGTGTATTTTCCCAGCTGACAGAGGGAGGGAAAGGTGTCCTGATGCGCTCGGCGAACACGCTCAATCATCTGCTCTGTGTCTGCTGACAGGACGTAGACCTCTGCCTCCACCTGCCTCTTCTCTTCCTTCTTCTTCTTCGTTCTGTCGTTACGCACCACTGCCGGTGGAGGTAAAGATGGCAAGATTTAACTCAGATGCTTCAAACTTTTAGTTGCCTAAATGAGCTGTAATCCATATTGATTATTTATCATCTCTTTTTAAGTATAAAAAGGCTGCTCTCCCAATGCTTTCTTCTTGTGATGAATAAAGTAACAGGAATATTTCTTTATGCTTTCCATTGGCTTGTACTTGTAGATATAATTGTAAACGTCCACTTTGAAAAAGCAGGAGGCTGATTATTGCAAGTTAATGGTAGAGTTTTGTGGGACATGTGTAAAATATAAAATGCCACCAGAGGGAGACAAATATCAAGGTTAAAATACATCAAATGTAAAATGTAGAAGCTTGAACTGTATGACCTATGCTTGAGGTATAGAAGTCACTTGTGTCACTGTGCTCTGTTCTGCTTTTATTATATTGTGATTATAAGGTTATTAATACATTTTCACCGTTTGCAGTAAAGTGGATTTTTTAAGAAGCGTTTCCTTTTCCACACTTTTCTCCACAAACACACACAGACACACAGGATGACAGTGGATCTTTATACTGTACTCACACTCCTTGGACATGCCGACGTCGAGGCATTTCTGCAGTCGACAGGACTGACACCTGTTCCTCGTCACTTTGTTTATGACACAGACTTTGTCTCGGTGACATGTGTACACCATGTTCTTCTGGATGCTCCTCCGAAAGAAACCCTAAACAAACAAAGACATTGAGGCAATGACTGGAATACAGTTACAGTGGGAGAGGAGGGACTGAACAGAAAATGTGAAGGTGTTGTGTGGCATTTGAACCAAAATTGTTCCATCCACAACTATCATAACTACCACAAACACAGTGGATGAGTGAGCTTATCTATTTAAAATGCTTTAAGTAAAATCATTTGTTTGAGTAAAGAGTGAGTGATTTAGATGATGGACCGCTGGTAGCAAGTCAGTTCATGGTCTAACAGGACATGAGCTTGACTACAAGCTAACAAAAACCCACACACTGATATTAAAGCAGATACTAATTGCATGCACAGATTCTTTATGTGTGGGTAGGATTAGATGAAGCAAAGAGGCTTACAGATCCTAGAGGAGGTGTAAAGGTCACGGCCTCTACTCTGACCCAATATGCAAATAATCGGTAGTCTCACGCTCTGTTTCTAGCGGCAGCCTGCATCTGTACAGTTACCCAGAGTGAGTGTTGCAGTGTAGTGTATGTTTGTCGGGATTGTGTGTTTAGCTCACGCATATGTTTAGCTGTGTACCTTGCAGCCCTCGCAGGCGCTGACTCCATAGTGGTATCCTGAAGATTTGTCCTGACATACAAAGCAGGGCTTGTAGACACGGGGTGGAGGTGGTGGTGAGGGGGGGCTGGGGACCAGCAGGTCCTCCCCCGAACTCGTGCTCTCAGTCTCTATTGCTGCAGCAGGAGACAGAGGGAAGGAAAACAGGGAGATTTAGAGATTTAGTCAGACTGCAATTACAATGCAGAAATCAGTATCTCTGCTTTGTATTTGATTGAAGCTGTGTTAAGATTTGGACACATTTTTTATTGTATTCATTTATCTGCAGTGACAGTGTCCTCTAGTTTTGGTACCATTTCAAATGGTGATGGTACAAGACTGAATCATGGATGCAGGTAAGCTAGTGATCAATGATAAATGCAGCATCAGCACTGAAATTCAGCTCTTGTGTAAATGTCTGCTGTAAAAAAAAAAAAGGTTTGCACAAGTTGTCGGAGGAGCCGATTGCTTAATTAGCGGAGAAGAGTGACCGTCCTGTTTGTTGCTTTCATCTTGAGCATTTTCTACAGATTATTGTATTTACTGTTGAAGCAGGTGACCTACACATACAACAGATAATACTATACAAGTGCTTTTTGGGGACTATGCTTTTAATGTCAAAGTTGATTCAGGTTGAGTATATTTTGGACACCAACTGCCCTGTTTGTCTTGTTAGCTGTATCATAAATAAGCTAACTGAAAGCCAGCTTTTTATTTTGAATTATCTTGTTATTTCTGAAACAGGATAGTCATCATGTCATCAGTTATGTGTTACAATGTTTTTTTTCCCCCAATTAGAGAAACATTGATAAAAATGTTAGACCTGAGACCAGATGCATAAACGATGTGTGTGCACAAAAACCATGCACACGCCATTTCCAGCACATGAAATAGTATGGTGCGCACATAAACGGCACAGGATGTATGGTGAGAATGTGTGCTCCTCACAGACCAGGCCTACGCACGTTTTTCTAAAGTGATCTGGGGGTTATGTGATGATGTGGAGATGGAATAGAAGATAAGAATCTTAACGTTTGTTTAGTTTGATAACCAGCTGCACTAATTGTGTAACCTTTTTTTGCGTTTACAGAGATTTATAAAATGCTAATCAAAGGCACATTTACAAACGTAACATTGATTAATTACTTTGTGTGATTAATAATATCATTCTTTTAATCTACATAGGAGTCAACATTTTATTTTGCTTTTAATATTCTTTTTATTTTATCCTTAGTTGTGTCACACATTATTAAGTTTGGATATGTGCACTACAAACTAATCATTGATTATATTTCTGAGATATCACTACTGATGATGGTTTACAGGTCCATGTGATGATTAATGATATGGATGCTATCAAGAGTCACACAGCTGTTCCTAATAGTCACGTGTAATGACAGCTGTTCTTCTGTTAGAGAACCTTGCTGGTGCAACAATCGGTGAAACAGCATTTCTTCCTTCTTGTTTCTTTCTTTTAGTCATGAATCTACACAGAGTTTTATGTATCTGGCCCCTTTATTTGGCCCCTAGATTTATGTATGTTGTACCTGTGGATGGTGTCTACAGTTGGAATGAATATCATTTTCCATGGACTTTGGAGCTGATTGACTGCCTAAATATGGCTTCTGGACCACCCGTGTTTGAAAACTATATCTCATTGATCTCTGTTTCTCAGAGGACGATATAGATTATTCATTACACAGTGTGGGTTATCATGGGTCATTGTGTCTAGGGACATATTGCTGGCTGAACAGGGTTTACCCACTTTTTTCTGTTTGTTGTTTTTGTTAATTGGTTTCATATTGTCTTGTTTTTTGTCCCTCCTATGAAGGGAGTTTCTCTGTGTTCATATGAGTCACTGTCATTGTGGATATTGGTATGTTACTTGATTTTAGGGGTTTAACGGTACACAAAATTAATGGTTCGGTATGTACCTCGGTTTTGGGGTCACTGTCTGGTACAATCTCAGCAGATTCAGCACGTTACAGCAGGAAAAAAGCACATTTTGGTCTTTTATTTTGAAAAATGTAAACATCCAACAATTGCTCACTGACCATAAACATTACTGAAACAGTTTAATTGTGCTGCAGTGGAAAAGGAAAACAACCTTTCTGTTTCTTGAAAGGAGTAAGGACACCTGGTGACAGCTGTGGTTTGCTGATTTATGGTCTAACTGTATATAAAGTAGCTGAAACTAGCTCCACCTCCAGCAGCTACAACAGTAACATGCTGCTCTAACACTGATGCATTAATAATCTAATGATGTCATGTATAATAATATATCAGTCAGAGGGACCAAACCACCACTACTTTTACTGCCACACTTTTTAACTAAATTTTTTTCTCCCAGAACTGGTTCTTATGACATGCTGTCTGACCATGTCAGAAATCAAATGTTTTTATCATTCTGAACGGCTTCACTCGAAGGCGGATTGAAAAGCCAACTGTCACAGAGTGGGGAGGGGGACGGGAAGACGCAGTATTGTTTCACTACAGAGATAACAGAGCATATTTTAATAATAGTGTTACAATCTGTCAGTGTTATGAGTCTCTCGTTTGTCATTCTGATGGCAGCGACACTACAGGGTAACCAGGGTAACCAGGCTAATTTGGCTAAGGTGGCTAGCTTACATGCATGCTACATGGATGTATTAGTGGTGCACAGCCAAAATGTTCCAAGTGGGACTCACGCTCTAGAATTATTGTTCTGCACATCAGAGTAAGTGTATCATTAAACTATTTTGACAGTAATTGTTTGGGTCACAGAGTATACCAAACCAAGGAAAGTCCCGTACCGAACCAAACATCCTGTACCGAGTGGTTCGGGACAAATACGCATACCGTTACACCCCTACTTGAGACTAGATATCACCTAAGATTTTGGATATTGTAATATCCTGATATGGCATAAGTGTTTCTTCTTTTCCTGGTTTTAAAGGCTGAATTACAAGTGATGGAATTTTCTGAACTTAACAGACTGTTCTAGCTGTTCTATTATTTGCTTTTACCCACTTATTCATTGTATCAACATTACTGATGATTATTTATCAAAAATCTCATTGTGTAAATATTTTGTGAAAGCACCAATAGCCATCCCTACAATATTGTTGCAACATCGATAGCGTGGTATTTGATCCAAAATATTGTGATATATGATTTTCTCCATATCTCCAAGCCCTAATGAAGTTCAGTTTACTCACAGTTGTATAATTATCTTCTGTGGCTCTGGAGGATCTTTCAAATGTCTGAAAAAAAATAACCCTGATGATGTCATTAGTGTGCCGAATGCCACATTCATGTCTATATAGGATGGATGGTAGCGATGGGAAAGATTCAGTCATCAGACAACTCAACACCATCGTATGAGTTGTGAGGGTTAAAAATACTGTACATTGAAAATGTAACACTATATCCATTATATCTGGGTTTAATTGCAATGACTGACAGACTTTGGCTGAAGTGAAGGGTCTGTACTTGCTACATTTTCAGAAACTTCCATATTATGAAGCATCACATGGAATGAATTGGAGATTTCAAAAAGTCTGAGCTTCCCAGTCGTCATTACAACTAAGAAGTTGATGTGAACGCTATTTACAAATCGAAATTTCGTAATTGCGATAACGCTGATATGAACGTTGCATAATCAAAGGCACTATTGAGCTGCATTATGGGAGATGTTAGATGCAGTGCTTTTGAAGTTTGATCCATACTAGAGACTAAAAGTCAGAATATCTCGGTGTCTGTTCCTCAAATTCATCATGTATTGATTGTGTGTGGTGAAAATAAAGGTGATCTGATGGGTCTGGTATTAGTATGAACCAGACTTTGTGAAAATACGGACCCTTTGTGCACCGTGGTTATGTTCTAACTTTTCAACCACAACATCCTGCCTCTAATTCTGTGTCCGGGCTTATTCTGTCAAAGCGCTTGTTTTATTTTTGTTCAGAGACCTGGCAAAGATACACTGTGACACATTTTAAGGTCGCGACCCTTCAGATTAAGAAACCAGGGCCATCCACAACTCCTCTGCTTCTCTCTTTCTCACTCTGCCTCCTCTAACCTCTAACCTAACACTCTCACACTCACACTCACACTCACACACACACACACACACAAACACACACACACTTACTTCTACCCTCCCCCTGCTTTAGTAGCCATACCAGACATTCCACTATGGAGGAGATTCAACTCCCCTCTACTGGCCTGCTCTGTTTACATAGAGAGGGAGAGAGACAGAAATAAAGAGAAGATATCCTCCTCCTCCTCTGCCATCATACCATCCCTCCATCTTTCTTTCCCCCTCTTCATCTCTCCTCTATTTGTCTTTGCTCTCTTCTCACTGACACACTAGCCAACAGTTCCCTAAAGCACTGTCTGACCTCTTTTAAACTTCCCTCTGTTCCTCTCCCCCTCTCTCTTCTCCTATTTCCAAGTGTCTCTTATTCTGTTTTCATCTGTGCGTTCGTTGATCTCTTTCTATTGCTTCCCGCTTCTGCTTTAGTGTGCAGGACATGACGCAGGCGGCAACATGTCCAAACAAAACTGTGACCACAGTTCACTGGTTTTTTGGTTTAATAATCATGAATGAAATGATGTCTTAATAATATGTTTTGTGGCTTTTCATGAGTCTTGGGAACAAGACTAAGGCAGTTCAGGTCTGATGGGATGTCTGGTGTTGAAAGAGTCCCATGTTTGCAACTGAATAGTGTTCATGCAGAGTGCTGTATTATTACATAGCTGGTCATTTGAGAATTCAAAATACTTTGTATTGACATTATCATGCTATATCTATTAAATACACCAACTCAGATAAATAGTTTCCCAGTCATATTTATGACTTGGACGTTAATGTGAACGCTATTTACAAGTTGGAAACTGTAAATTACAATAACTCTAATATGGAATGAACACGACGTGTTTCCAAATTCACTGCCTGTATATGACATAGTGCGCTATATTATCAGTGCATTATACTGTCCACCATTTCATGTGTCCAAATTGTGAGTGTAAAATTTATGCACAAATTAGTTCCCTCAAAAAAGAAACAAAAAACAGCGTCCATGGTATGTACATTACTTTCTGCCTACAATCCCATAATGCAATGTGGCACATTTTATTGATGTGAAAATGCTGTATGACCCTACACCTGTCAGTGATGACGCAAAATGATGATGATTCAAATGGCTCCCAAATCTCACTTCACTGCTTTTATTTGCATCTATTATGTAGGGAGTAGTGAATGAGTGAACGAGGGCGTGATTTCAGACACAATCTTAGAGTCTACAGCTGTGTGCAGCTGTGCTAAGGCACACTGTTAATGTCAAGCTAATGTCAGCATGCTAACATGTTTACAATGACAATGCTAACATGCTCCCATGAAATTTCATGGCACTCATTCCAGTAGTTGCAATTTTTCTGTCTGGACCAAAGAGGTGGACCAACCATCGTCACCATCCCCAGAGCCAAGCTAACCTGCAGCCTGCAGTCAGACCAGCTGCCAGCTGGATGTTAATGTATAACTATGGCTTGGTGTATTAGTCTTCAATCAGTGGCCACCTCCTCTGCTTCTGTTATCACTGTCAGGATCTGTATCTCTAAGCTTTCCCAAGGTGAAGTGGGAAGGTCAGCTTTATTGTCATTATATAATACAGGATTACACAATAGACTGCAATTGTGGAAGCATGTCATTGTACTGTATGCATTTCAAAGAAACTGAGTACTGTACACAATATGAACTATATACAAACATCGTGATGACACCTACAGCTGCAGCTGCCTTACATTTGTCAAGGACAAAACTGTGACTGTAACCAACTATATATATTCAGAGCAGAAAGAAAAGTAAGAGCATAAAAGTCAAACGTAAATCTTAATATTAGCCTACATTAATTACAACCACTGGGTTTAGCCCAGCTAGGTCTACAACTAACAATGCATAGTTACAGCCTTTCAAGTCTGGTTCGTCCTTGTTCCTGGCCTAGACAGTCCACCCTCAGATCAGTTTAATTCAATTCCAATAGTGACAATGTTAGATGTTAGCCAGTGCTGGGGTAAGCTGTGTACCAAATCTTATGTAAAATACCATTAAATGGTGTCCCCAGGCAGTCCTGGCTTTATGCCAGCCAACAGTTCCTGAATGAAGAGCATGTTATATCAGCTTCGACTCCAGTCTCTAATTACTATTCTGAATTCTCCTCCCCAGACAGTTAACAAGGTGTAGACCAGAGGTCTTGAACATCATTTTTGTGGCTACATTGCTGAGCCACATTATGCACAGCGTATATGTAATTTTATATCATAATATCAATATATATCATAATATAGTACATTTTCTTAAAAAAATTCAATTATGAGACCATTTATAGATAAAATAACTAGGTGGGAATATCTGTTTTAGTCCAATGAAGAGATTTAAACCTGACCACATTGATACTACAATCCTATAAAACCAAAACTGCTATAAAGCAGTCACTGCTCCTTGATTTGCCCACACTGGCCTAATACAGCCAGAGAGGTAAAGGAATAGTTACCATAATCTCAGAGTGTGGTCAGTAATCTAACTTCACCTGTACACTTTTCAATTTCCTGTGGTGACATTATGTGGGAGCAGGATCTGGAGTTGATATTAGAGCTAGAGCTACAAGTCAATTAATTGATCAGTTGATCAAAAGAAAAATTAATGTGCAACTACTTTGATAATAAATACATTGTTTCATTCACTTTTCAAGCAAAAATGCTTCCAGGTTCAAAGATGTGAGAATTCATTGCTTTTCTTGGTCTTACATCATAATAAATTAAACGTTTTTAGGTTGAGGACTATTTGGTGGACAAAACAAGGCATTTGATGACGGCTAGGATTTTGTGCTGGGCATTTTTCATTTAATTTTAATTTTTGTTTCTAATAATTGTACTTTAGTTATACATAAGCCTATATTTGATGCATGTTACTTTTCCCCTCTACAACCTTCCTTGTGTCTCTTGTAAATCACATCTGCGCTATGTTTACGCCTACGTTTTAGACACGAGAAGCGGGCAGCTGCTGAGAATTTTCCCTGCTAAACTGCAAATTGTGTGACCTTACTAAGCTCGGCAGAAGAAAACATAATCGACTGTGATCCTCCCTTAGGTTCCTACACAATGAGGAGAGGGGCGCACCTTCCAAACACTTGCACATATGACACATAAACTGCGGCTCCTGCCTGCTGTGTCTGTTTGATAAATACGGCATGTTTGGGGTGGAATGGATCACATCTGCACCTAAAAAACTGGTGCAAAAACATGTTTTGCAAAAAAAAGTTTTTTTTATAGTTCCGACAACACAAATAGAGTCATAAGTCAATCTCAGAGGTTGCATTCTCCCGGTTTTGTGAAGAACAAGGTGTGGCAAATTTATGTATTAGATACATATTTAATTAACATTGCATATCTTCTGTGGTTCAAGATAATTATTTCTACTATGTATACTGAACCTGAACCTTGGCTAAAACATTTCTTACAGGATGAATTAATTATATCTTATATCATTTTCAGGCGGTGTTTTGCATGTGTACTGGGCGGCTGTGTCATTTAGGTAAATGAAAGTATTGGATTGGCCTTAATGTCAGCAATATTAAAGGACTAGAAAAAACGGTTGATCGGGACATCTCTACTGTACATGGTATATAAGAGAAGACTTGTGCGCATTGTTTAAATCTGATCGACTTGCCAACAAGTCATGAACAGAAATAGGGCTGCAACTACCAATTATCTTGATCACCAATTCAACGTTTTATCTATAAAATGTCTGAATATAGTGTAAACGGCTGTTATAATTTCCAAGAGTCAAAGGTGAAGTCTTCAGATGTCTTGTTGTGTCCGACCAGCAGTCTACAACCCACAGATTAGTAGACTAGTTTACTGTTCAGAAAAGCATTAAATCATCACATGACAATGTTTGGTATTTTTGCTTTCAAAAATGACTAAAACAATTATTCTTATCAAAACAGTTGCTGATAAATTTTCTCTCAATAAACTAATCAATTAATGACTAATCGCTGCAGCTCTAAACAGAAAAATGCAAAGTAAACAAAAATGGCAACAACAAGCTTTAGCTCTGTAGCAGTTTTATTGACGCTGTATTGAAGTTTTACTGATGCCAGCAATGTGAGTGTACTCTGAATTAGAAATTGGTACGACTTAATAGCGGTCAAGCTTAATATCATTCTCTTTCTTCTTTATATCCTGTGTCTAATAAATACAAAAGATGTGAAGATGTGACATGAGAGAAGAAATCCCTGCAGTAGAATGTAGACAAAGACATGCAATGCCAGAGGACTCTGTCAAGAACGAATGAATTAATAACCAGCTTTCCACTGCCACTCTTTTTGCTTTTATCTGATGGCAGTGTGATCCCACACACACACACACACACACACACACGCAGATATAAAGACATCTATTAGATACAAACACTGACACGCAACCAACCTCCACCCTTTTCACACACTCACACTCAGGTCAAACTTGGTCAGTATACCCACACATTCCCAGACAAACTGTGAGTGTGAGTGAATGTGTGTGTGTGTGTGTATGTGCGTCATTGTGTGTGTCTCCTACAGACAGAAAGAGAGGTCATTCAGCGCAGAGAAGTGATGACTGGGCAGCTGACACAGGAAAGAAAGAGGCAGATAGAAGGAGAAATAAAGAGAGGGAGAGATGTAGGTCACTTCCCAATTGTCAGTGAGTCATTGCTCTGGATCACACCCAAACACATGCACGCACACACACACACACACACACACGCACACACACACACACACACACACACGCACGCACGCATACACGCAGAGTACACCACTATCCCCCAGCCACTGCTTGCATGTCACTGGGGCAGTCGCTGAATGTGTGTGTGTGCCTGCGTCTGTATACGGCCTTTGACCTTTGAACCTTTTTGACACTCTTCATTCCAGTCACACACACACACACACACACACTCTGAGGGCAATCCTCCCTATCTTTACAGCTTTAATTTATGAGCACTCCTCTCTTGCTTCTATACGTCTCTCTTTTCCTCTGTTTCTCGCAGGCCAACGGGAGTCCACTTTGCACTCTCTCTCTCTATCTTTATGACTTAAACTCAGTTGTGCAAGGGCCCTGTCATAATGACATCACCACGTCATCACCCTTGGGTTACGGTCTGACTCTTGGGCTGACTGTGTCTAACATGTGACACTGGGGTGGAGCGGCACTGTCATTTCACAGCAAGAAGGTCCTGTGTTTGTGTGTTGGTCTTGTTATAGACCTGCAACCTGTCCAAGGTGTACCACACCTCTCAGCCAATGCATGCTGGGATTTCCACCTGCCCCCCACCATCCTGCATATGTTAAGCAGGTATAGAAAACTGCTGTATGGAAATATCTGTCTTTATCACAGTTAGCTCTCAAAGCTTAATATATTTTTGAAATGTGCTCATAGAACCGGATATCAAAAACTGCCCTGTAAGCTGGCGTTAAACGTCTGGTATTGTTTATTTTCATTAGATAGTTCCTGATTTAAATCATAATTTTACCAATTTTGGTCTTTTCTTTTATTTAGGCAAAGTTCTTGTGTGGCTGCTTGTGTTACAACAACTTGTAAGATTTGAGAGATTTGCTTCTTTCATTAAATGAAAAAGGAGAAGAAAAAAAAAAACATGTTTATGTTCCTCACAACAAAGTATGATAAATCCTATGGTTTTGGTAAACGCAGATCAGAGCTGTATCAGTATACACTGATACAGCTCAAATATCCTTTATTGTGAAATCATGGAAATGATCACTACATGCCAAATGATAACCACATACAAATACTTACTAATGTTTTTTAACATTCGGATTAGTTATTAGAATAATTAGTGTTACCATTAATATAACATATTATTAATATGTGTAGTATTAATTGTATAGTATTTATATTCCCTTTTATTGTCTTGGTTTTATAATGCCATATAAATACCCTGTTTTATTAAAGCCCCTATGTTTAGGATGTTAAAATGTCTGACTTTCCAACCAGGGACACTGAGATAAATGGGCTTTGCACCAATTTTCACCAGGTTTGTCTCACTTTTTCTGCTTATGCCATAATTATTTGAAAAGTGCCATAATCACATAAAAATTCCCCACACAGGGGCTTTAATAATCATCAATTATATTATTATTTGTAGTAGTAGAATACTTTTTGGAAAGCATGCCCCTTCATTTCTAGTTAATTCAATTAGAAGTCCACATTACCCTTCTAATACTATGCTCACTGTGATTTTATCAGTTGTGTTGTGTAAAATGGTATCTAACTCACAGAATCTGTGACATGTTTAAAACCATCCATATATTATAAGTCAGTGTGGTTTATGTTGACAAGCTGTAAATGCTGTGAGCTCATTCCCACCCAGTGAGAAGCACTGAGCTGGAGCTCAGGAAGGGCTAGGTTTGGTAAATGAGTGCAGGCAGCTGCTGACCTACTGAGGTCACTCCATTCAAAACATGAACCAAACCCTTGAGTTATAATACACAGTGAAGACATACAGCTACACTGACAACCTGATGGAAAATTTCTCAGGTAACATCATCACAAGCACAAACACTTCTACAAAGGTGGGTCAGCTTGACCTGAGTGCAAAATAGCAGCATCTGTCAAAAAATAAGGGGTTTGTCAACATGAGATGAATAAAATTGGCTAAGGACAGCTTACACAGCTACACTATTTGGTATGTATAATTATTATAAACATGCCAACACATAGAAAGTGCATCAGCAAAGAGGAACAGCAGTCACAAGCTGAAACTAACCAACAGCGTTCTCATGTACAGTATTCACAATGTGCAGAATGAAGACATGCAACCTAAAAAGACTCACCTTGTAGCAGTTTAGTTACTTCAAAGTTAAAGTTCATTACTATACCCTGACATTATTCATTCATCTGGTCAATCATAATGTTCAAAAATATAAAACATTCCATCTCAAAATATTCACTTGACTTAAATAGTGAGGATACCAACAGTACAGTAAAACAAACTCACACATGGTGTGAGGAACTAAAATACAGAGTACACAAGAAATGAGGCTAGTTAAGTAAAAGTGAGTGAGGCTGCATATTGTTTGGATTAGTGGAGTGTAGTCTAGTTAATAAGAATACGAAACTAAAAGGATTGCAGGGTAACTAATACTGAAAGAAGAGGCTAGGACGTATCCCACCTGGCATCCCACCCTCAAGCTGACAACAAATATCACAGCATAAACAAGGGTTCAAACCGCCTGCAGCCCCTTTTTCTATTTTTATTTTTATAAGTTAGGTTATATACACTGACTTATGGTGGTGTACCCTGTAGTTATTTTGTTCACAAGTCCAAAATGGCAAATAATTTTTCAATGGGACTCACAGTGGCTGGATCCGCTCCAGTGCCTGCCGGTCACCAAGGACCCTCCGAACGGCCGCTGGAGTCCTCCTACACCGGACAGGAGTCCCTTCTCCGGCCCGAGCCCCGGGGGTCTGTGGTAGTAGTCCATGCTCAGAAAAGAGCCGGGGCTGGGGCTGCTGGGGCTGGGGCTCAAACCCACAACATCCACGCTTTCGTACATCCCCGGGAGGCGCGTTTGATCTCTTTGTACCAAACAGAGAAAAAAAAGATCAAAGCGTCCTGGACGGCGAAGAGAGAAAGAGGAAGGGGAGGGAGGGAAGAGTTCACATCTTCATAACAGACTGATGGGAAGAGGAGGAGGAGGAGGAGGAGGAGGAGGAGAGAGAACGAGGGATGACCGGTCGCTGTGACCTTTCAGCCCTTGGAGCAGCACAGCTTGCTGTCAAACTTTGCCTTCCGTTATGTCGTTTAGCACGAACGGAGCTAGTTTAGATGACAAAATACACGTTGTCGTCTTCTTTGCCGTCTTTTTTTACAGTCACAATGCTACAAGTGCCACAAACTTAACTGTTGTACTGAAGGAGTTCGAGCCCTCGTTACTTTGTAGCACAAAATGTTAAAAAGAGAACAACCACAAAAAGGAAACAGTGTGGCGTTACATTACTACTCCGACACACATGTGGCGTCTCCTCTGTTCTGTACAGGTTCTACGTCGGTATCGTTACCAGCCTTTCCTCTGCGTTTACAGAGTAGCTAAACTGTTTCTATCGCTAGCTGTTCCTTGTAGCCAGCCAGGCGAACAGTACATTTTGTAGACAGTCTACTCCTTAATATGACAACCAGCAGTGTTTGTCGTTAAACCCGTGCATGCCGTAAATGAATGTGTCTCACACCGAAAAGTAAAGGGGTCCAGTCGGTGAAAACGCGCTGCTCCGGTCGCTCCGGTTCACAGAGTCCAAGCGTCCACAACAGAAAAACATACAGTCCCGACACATTAATGCTGAATACGCGCTGTCATATGACTCTGAAGTTGCCGCTCTGTGTCCAAGTAGCAGAATATCAGAATAATATCAGGTAAAATTGCCGGCGGTGAGGTACGTCGAGGAGAATCCGAGACAGTTGGGGTTTGAGCGCCTCTTGTTGCTAGTTGTTGAGGGTCCAGCAGCGATACAGGCAACAGTGTCCTGTGGTAACCTCCGGTCTGTACCCGGCGGCCTCTCTCTCTCTCTCTCTCTCTCTCTCTCTCTCTCTCTCTCTCTCTCTCTCTCTCTCTCTCTCTCTCTCTCTCTATCTCTCCGGTTTGATGAGTGACACCAGCTGCGCACGAGCTCCACCTACCTGCCCCTGCGCGTGCCTCCATGTTTCCTGCCAACTGTCACAATGTGGCTAAACAAATAAACGAATAAAATAACTTTCTAGCACTCTTTGTATTTTGTACTAATAATACTGTAACACTGTCATGAATATTGGCCACTAACATTACTGTATCAGTAGCCTTTTACACTCTGTAGTACTATCACACCTTATATTCCTGTATTATTGCATACCTGTATATGTACTTAAATACTTACATACTTACCTGTATAGCACATTACCTGTAAATACAATATATGTACCTGTTAGTAAGTGCTGTATTTGGGCACAGTTTTGAGGTGCATGTACTTTACCTGAGTATTTCCATTTTATACTTTACACTTCAACTACAATATATTTCAGAGGGAAATATTGTAATTTTACCGCACCACATTTAAATGACAGCTGTAGTTACGAGCTACATTACAAACTAACATTTTACATACAAACTTTATCATCAGCATATAAAACACAACACATTATTTTAGGTTAAATATGCAGAATGGTTACGAGGTCCACCTTTACCATATGTAATTTAAACCATCTATAATACTAATACTAATTATATTATTTGTAATAAACATTGCATTGACACCAAGACTGAAAAATCCTAAGCCAAGAATGAGTATTACAATAAAGGAAAATAAAAATAATGTTACAATTACTTGGATTTTTTTCATTTGTAGTGTTATATGAAACAACTCTACTACTATTCTATTTAGTAGTATTCTACTACTTAAATGTTTTCCACATTATTTTGTTAAAGCTGATACAAAGTATGAATGAAGAGACCAGTCATTCATTTTTGTAAATGTTGGGTCCAATCTTGCAAAGCTCATGTACGGGACAGGTAGCAGGGACAGGGAGGTAGATGTGGATATGGAGGGAGTAAAATGCTGCAGTCGGTGTTTCTTGGAGAGGTGAGAGAAAAAAAAATGTGACCATTGTAAAGAAAAGACAAAACCTCAGTCAACTGTGATGGGACTGACCGTGGGGAAAAAGACAACTGTCTGCGTTATTAAACCCCAAACATACATTGATGTATTCTTATATCTGTAATTTTTCTATATGCTAAATTGAAAATGACAAAGGTTATTCCACTTCATAAAAACTGAATCAGAGTCAAAATCAGAAAAATGCGAATGTCCGTGGAATATTTTGCATGAAACTTTGTGTTGAAAGTGTACATTGAAATTAGAAAAATAAACACTGAATGACATAGCCATTAGACTGCATTATACTGTATGGTGTTTGTAATTTTTACTCCTTCATATATGGAAAAAATACAAGAAACACTCAACAGTTTCAAAAAGGCAGTATTTATAAAGCTAAATCTTTAAATTTTACAACCAAAAGTCAGAATGAGTATAAGTGATCCTGAAAATAATGTCACCAAGGCTAAAGTGTTGCACAACAGGTTAAATGTCTCTGGTAATTCAATAAGTTAACCCTAAATTATCTGTAGTGTGGTCACCGTCTCACCCTTTCATCCTTCCACCTTCTTTCTTGGTGTAGCTGGATCTTATTTTCACTGTTTCACTCTTTTACTGATGCTATTTTTACCATTAAATGAGTCAGATTGTTTTCTCACCTGCCTGGTTTCTTGTCTAATCTGACGCGACTATTTTATAGAAGCTTGAGTGTTTACATGTGCATTCAAAGTATGGTTGGCGTTTGCATATATTTTTGTACATGCAGATGTAGAAGCACATTAGCACACGTGCACGCATTCATGCATGAATGCATAGACACACACACACACACACACATACACACACACACACACACACACACACAGCTTAAATCCTTTTGCTATAAGTGAGCCAATGTCCTTGCTGTGACGCCTCCCTGTATTGATTAGCTGCTGGTTAAAATATGAGTGGAGAAAGGAGAAACACATCACATTCATCGCTGCCTGTTAATCAATACAGGACATTAAATCTATGGAAACCACAGAGGAAGGGGTGAGGTGAAAATGGTGATGGGAGAGAGGGGAGGGGGTGGCAACAAAGAGCAGGGGGAGGATGAAGATGGAGATGAGGATGAGGGTTAGTGGGTTAAATGTGAAAGCAGCAGCAGAGCACGCATATCAACTGGAAAGAAAAGCATTAGATACACTATGCGGCGGAAATACACCTTACACATTTTCTATGAGAAGCGGGAAATCCCTTGCAAAGAGCAAACCAAGATAGCTGGTGGCGATAGACAACCAGGTGGTGTGAAGAGAAAAGTTCAAATAAATACACTGTGGTGGAAGAAGTGGTAAATCACTGCACGTAACCAGCTGCACCTGACAAACTGTATGTCGTATACTTATTGTACATAATCTGGGGCCGGTTTTACAAAGAAAGCAAGTCTTAATGTTGATCTTAGATTAGTCCAATGACAGTGGAACAGTTTCATAACTGACTTGCCTTAAAGGATATGGTTGGCGATTTTCTATATTTTCTTCATTGTCAAAAAATCATCATCATTACATTGCATATTGTAAAATTCTAAAAGAACTTTACAAAATCAAGAGGTTGTGATATTTAGCACAGAACTGCGTTCCTGCACATGCAGTCTATACTCTCCAAAGACTGAAAACGTGATCAATGTTATTGGTCTTTGGAGCCGTTTCAAAACAAACTACCATGACCAAACTCTTTATAATGAAGGAACATCTCAGCCAGATCAGTAGTGTGGCTCACTGACATGTTTTTAATAGTTTTTGGGTAACAATGAAGGTCTACGGCACAGAGGAATAAGATATATAAGACTTTGGATACACACACAATACTTGTTAGTAGATCAATTCATTGTTGGTTTGGCTCTGCACGTGAGATTTGTTGACAACAAGAAAATCGTCAGCCTTATTCTTTACACCTAAAAAGTTAGCCTAAATAGCGGCCTACTGCGTATGTTTTGATGTCTCCTGTTGATAAAATATCACACCAACACTTGATGGATGTAATGTGCATGATCAGTCTACATTCCTTCATTTACTTTGTGATACGTGCAACAATACGTATCCACCTTGTTTCATCACTGAATGTGAGACTATTCCACGAGTGTTTACGTTCTCTCATTCACTATGATAGGCAGCAGTGATCGTGATGAGTAGAAGGTTTGCAATAGAGATGGCGTAACTGTAGTAATATGAGAATTACCAACATTGAGAAAAGTCAAAACTCATATTCACATGTTTCTTGTTATGTAAATAGTGTGTGTGAGGTGGTGTGTGCGTGTGTGTCAGTGTTTGTTTTCAGTGGGGGAATCCTGTCAGAATGTGTGCTTATCTCTCTCTCTCCTAGATACACACACACACACGCATGCATGCATGCACAGCCGCACAATATATGAATAGACATATTGACCCATAGTCCACTTATGCTTTCAAATGGCACTTATATAACTTGTATAACTCCCCTAACAACACACACATACATACACACACACACACCCATGATAGCAGACATACTGGTTTATATCTACAGCCCAAACAAACAGTTACAGGAACACTGAGCTCAGCAGTTCTCTGACAGGCTTAACACACTGTCTGCTCTCTCTCTCTCTCTCTATCACACACACACACACACACACACACACACACACACACACACACACACACACACACACACATCCAGCTCTAACTACAGAAGGTATAACACCGCTGCTGTCAGACCATGTCAGACCATCTTTAACCTGGAGTCTTTTCATTCTTTGTCTTAATTCACTGTTGTAGCTCAGCAGCTACAAAGATAAAGAGGTAAAAATACAAACACAGACAGACCAACAGAGGGAATGAGAAAAAGGCAGTAAAAAGATTGCTTTTTTGTGGTTTATGTCCAGCTCAGTAAGCAGAAATACAACTCAGTGAAGCTGTTAAAGGGAATGTGAATGAGGGGGGAAAGAGGGCGAGATCAATGGAGCATGAGGGATGGGGAAGCAGGGGGAAGGTGTGAGAGGGAACCACACAACATTTGAACCATTATTGTATTTTGATTTTCTGTTTATTTATTCTGTAAGGCATTGTGGCTGTACAAGGACGTGGTGGCATAAGATCTTATGGAACTAGAAATGGCTACATTTTGTGAAGAAAATGTACTGGTGCTGGCTGCTGAAATGTTGCAACTGAAACATCAGACACAGATAAATACAGAAACAACTAAAGATGCAGTCAAAATAAAAATGCTAACAGAAGCTCAAATAGCAGTTTCAGTGTAATGAATGAATGAATGAAGTTGAAGTGTCCATTTAAGTGTAGGTGCTAAGTGAAGTTGTGAAAGCAGTTGAAATATCAGGTATTGAGATACTGATGTGTAACCTTTGAAAGCAGTTGAAGTGTTGTTTGAAGAGTAAATGATGAAAGCAGCTGAAATTCCAGTTTACATTGAAGTGGTATAAGAAGTTTAATTTTCAGTTGGAGAATGAAAATCTGCTCTATAGTGTCAGCTGACATGTAAGAAGTGAAAGCACTTATAATCGCATTTAAAGAATAAGTTCATGAATCAGTTGAATTTCCTGTGAAGGTGAGAAGCTACAGTGAGTGTGTGATGTCACCCACTTCAGCTTTGAACATCCTGCGCAATACACAACTATGTAAACATTTGAGAAGGCCTGGAAAGAGCATTAAACTTAAACTGTAATATAAAACATAAAAACTGTGAAAGGAATGAAAAAGCTGAAGCAATGTGATGAAGTTCAAAGGGATGTTTAAAGTTTGAGTTAAGTGAAAGTGTGAATAAGTATGAAGAGGTTTAAGAGGAACTGAAAACTCAAACTAAAAAAAACCCAACAAACTCATTGGGCCTCATGCTGGAACCACTTGCACAAAAAAATAGCTGAAATAATGTAAAATGAATATTCCTCTGCATGGCTTGTTGATGACGCATTCAACAAAAGGTTTTTTTTTACTTCCTATTTTACTAGCATGATGAGTTTTACAGTTCAGTAGAAAAATTCTCACTCCACCAGCTGCCTCAGGGTCTTTATGCAGGTCTGTCCAAGTGAACATCCTCCCTTATAAAACCTGACATGTAACATCACCTCCAATTAAATATATTCTCTTATTTATCTGCATTACCGCTATGTCCCTTTGACTGCCTCCAATTTTAGTCATGGACCACTTGCTTTAGCAATCTTTTTTTTTTTTTTGGTATCTAATGTCCTATCAAACTGTTATCACTGTGCATCTCTGTGATGGCAGCGTTGGCAACTATATTTTCTCAGTTTTTCTACTGATACTGCTAAAATTTGATGTCCACACCAGGACTTAAAGCTCTGCAGTGTGAAATTCTTCCTTTTACTCTTGGGTCACGTTTTTGTGAATTAAAATTTCCCACAAATTGTCTTGGAAAACTTGCACAGGAAAACCTCATAGAATAATGTAAGGGAGGTTAAGGATAAGAATATGAAAATGTTGTTGCATGAGGCCCAATGACTATGTCTAGAGAGAAGCTTAGGCTTTTCCTATTGATTTCAATACTATGAGTCTCATTGGAGACAACTAATGGCTATTATTGAGGAGATGGAGGAGAAAGTAGAGGGTAAAGGAGTATAAAGGAGGGATGGTGAGGTACAGCAGGGTAAGAGGTTATGTATAGGTCATGGTTTCACACCTAACTAAAAAGCTGCATTGTTAAAGTATCATTTTGATGATGTTGTAATTTTTTTTCATTGTTAATAAATCTCATGAAAACACCAAAACCAACAATGAATAGTGAGTGTATCAAAGCCTGACATATCTTATTCCTCTGTGACACAGATCCATTGTTGTCCAAAAACTATTGAAAACTCCATGACACAATGTTGCACTGGGTGAAATGTTCCCTTAATTATCATGAACTGTAGTTTATTTTGAGTTGATCCTGCGTACACCATCATGGGCCTTGTAAGCACTGTTGTTTCACAAATGATCACCACTCACAAAGTTCAGATAAATTAGGGCATCCAACAAGACTCTTGCATAGTCATGAATTGTTTTGATAAGTAGAATATGTCAAAACGAGAAAGAAAAACTGAAAACATGTTGCAAATTTGGTTCCAGGTGCAGTAAATAGTTAGAAGTGCACCAAAAATGTATTAATCTGAAAATGGTTATGTCAATTTTATTCATATAGCACCAAATCACAACACAAGTTATCTCAGGGTACTTTTTACTTAGTGCAGATTTGGACCTTACTCATTAACTTACATAGACCCAACATTCTCCCATGAGCAAGCATTTGGCAACAGTGGCAAGGAAAAACTCCCCTTTAACGGGAAGAAACCTCAAGCAGAACCAGGCTCTAGGAGGGCAGCCATCTGCCTTGACCGGTTGGGTTGAGAGAGAAAGAGGGAGCGGGAGAGGAGGGGAGAGACACAGAGAAGCACAGCAACAACAATAATAACAATAACAACGATAATAATAAATACAATAATAATAAATAAATATATAAGCAGGTGGTCTGCAGCCACAGACAGCAGGTGGTCTGCAACGGAAAGTTGACACCTGTGAGAAGAGAAAACACAAAACTCCAGGGAAGATGCCAAGTTGGTAACATGCATTAATGGGGCATGAATGTGTACAGATGGAGGGGGAAAGTTCCCAACAAATTCACCATTCCCCCTTGATTGAATAACATTTGCTAAAAACTTCAGTGCCCAGCTGTTTTGGGTAATTAGACTGATAGACTGGCAACATGGACAGCATGTACCCTGGCTCTTGTTCAATGTATGCTAAGATATGCTGTAGCCACCCTTTGACTTTGCATTAAAAAAGCAACATCTTTTGCATTTTAAATTCTAATTCTTTTCAAAGTAGTATACACAGACTCTTATAACCTATTAACAAATTAGTTAGACCTTTTTTGCCTTAGTGCATACGATGCATTTATGATGAGTTCAAAGCTGATAATTTACAATATGATTTGGTAAAGTGAGTAATTTCTCCATGGGTTATTTTAAAGTGAGACAAATTTACTTCAAAAAGAAAAAAAATAACACATTGTTTCTCTTTCAAATTCAAAGTTGTATTCATAAGAAACACTCTTGCACAATTCAACACACTCAGGGTTTTGCTGCAACAGCTTTACTTGGTCTGGTATGACCAGTAGTTTATAGTGACTAATGCTATTGAATGTTATCTAGACATTGCTCTTTAATTGATATTTATTGAGTCAGTCTGCTGACTTTTTGACTCTGCTGTACTTGTGCTTCTTTTACACTTTAACTTTTAAAACATTTCAATGGTTTCATCAAAGTAAAACAATAAGTAAACACAACATGCCAACACGTGTCATGTACTTGCATTAATGGCCTGATGTAATTCACATTTTATAAAACCACAATACTATTACATTGTCCAAATGTTGGAGCGCTGTGTCTCAAGATTCATCATCATTTTCATGAGTGGTTTTGTTTTTCTTATTTTTTTGTACAAAGAGAAAAGGTCAAGAGAAAGGAGAACAGAGGACAGAAGAGGAGTTGAAATGAGAAAGGAGGTGAGGAGAAACTTAGAAGAAGAGAAAAAGTGAGAGGAAAGGCAGGAGGGAAAGGGAGAGGAGCTGAGATCAAAGGCGGGATCCTGCTGATGGAGACGCTGATAGTAACTGTCTCTCCTCCATTATTCATCAGACAGCTGTGCTGTAAGTAGGTTAAACTTTTCAGAGAGAGAGCCAGAGATATGAGGAAGGGGAGACAGGGAAGTAGACGGATAAACAGATATACCAGAATAGAGGAATAATGAGAGAAATAAAGAGGAAGCGAATGAGAATTGTTAGACAAGAAAATCACAGGGTGACAGACAGGATGAAGGGGCGAGAGACACATAGAGGGACAGATATGAACAGAGAGAGGGAGGCAGAGGGAAGAAGGGTGGATTGACAGAGAGGTGTAAAAATAGAGATGAAAACAGAAACAGACAGAGGAAAAAAAGTGATGAAGAGAAAGCAAACAAACATGATAAGACGACACTGTGATTCTGTGCGCCTGGGGTAAAAAAGAAAGTATAGTCATACACATACACACACACACACACACACACACGCATGCATGTAAAGAGCAATTTATGGTTGACATCACACATCATGTAGAGCACAGAAATGATCACGCAATGTTGGAGGGAGGCAGAACACTTATAGCTCACATTTACATGCAGAATGCATACAGTGTACTGTAAACTGTACATGCCATGTGAAACAGGGTGTGTTTGTACATTTATAGTGTTTTGTTCCATTTGTGTTCAATGTTTTCTGGGCCTTGTGACAGCTGAACCCTGATGTACTTCAGAATGGTTCAGAATGTCAGAAATATAGTAGATGCCATCCAACAGAGTGTGACTGTAAGGTTGTGTTCAGACCGGCATTTGCATGAAAAGAAAAGTTATTCCCAGCGCACACTGGTCGCCTACTGGTTACTGCCACATAACTACACGGTTTGATTCCGGCAGTGGACCTTTGTTGGCTGTCATTCTCTGTCTCTCTCTCCCCTTTCTTGTCATCTCTAAACTGTCACTGACCAATAAAGGCATTAAAACAAGTAGAGGTTTTCCCTTCATTCCTTTCAATGATGCTAATTCAGAGCGTTCTAAAGGCAATAAAACGGATGGTCATCAGCAAAAAAGTATAACCTGGTTCAGCTGCAATGCAATGCAATGTAACATTCCTGTCATCTAAATGACATATTTCTATTGTTTATATTGAAATCCTTTCAATGGGGGATTAAATGACTGTTGCCATGGCAACTTTCCCCAGTTGTAAAATCCTGCTCATAGTATAATAAACCGCTTAGCAGTGTTTTGTCATCTGATAAGCCTTCAAACACATGGGACTGTCACTCAAACTGGCCTTGAGGCATCAGTATGCATCAACCAAAGAGCTAGTTGAATCAATGAACAGCATCTTAAACCCTCTGATATTCTGAAAATGACTAATTTGAGAAGTACGCCCACTAAATGCAATGTATGCGGAGGTGTGGACAAAGGTTGTACTTGAACTTCTCTCTCAAGCTCTCGTTTTTCAGTCTTCACACAACTACTTCTTCTAGTAGTTGTGTAAAATGAAATCATCCTCCTGTTCACTGGATATCCTTTCAACTCACTTCTTTAAAGAAATATTTCATTCAATCTCTCCATTTGTCCTTGCCAATATCAATTCTTCACTTTCATCTGATCAAGTGCCTGATTATTTTAAATCAGGTACAGTTGAACTACTTCTCAAAAAGCCTCCTGTTTACCCATCTGTTTTAAATAACTTCCGCCCAATATCTTATCTTCCCTTTTTGGCCAAGGTCTTGGAAAAAGTAATTGCTGAGCAATTTCAGATTGGTTTTATTCCTATCTTTTCTAAGGAAATTCTGGCCACTAGTGACTGTAAATCTTCCACCTCCCATTTCTCTTATTTCTCTTATATGGTACCTCTAGGTCAAATCTTCCAGAAGTACCATATCAGTTTATATTTTTATGTGGATGACTTCCAGATCTATTTCTCTTTTGACTCCAACAACACAACACAATTGATCAAAATATAATCATGTTTTGCAGATGTTAAAAACTGGCTCTCTCAAAACTTTCTTCAGTTAAACTCAGATGAATCAGAAGCTATTATCATAGGTCCAGACTCTTCCAGTGAACACTTTTCCAGCCACTTCGGTTCTCTGTCCTCTTGCATCAAAACCCAGTGCAGAAATCTAGGTGTTGTCTTCAATAGCAAACTTGAAGTCTGTTCAATAATGCTTTTTGCACCTTCAAAATATCTCAAAAATTAGATCTTTTTTATTTGCTATGAATTTGGAAACTGTCATTCACACTTTTATTTCATCCTGCTCAAATTACTGTAACTCACTTTATTCCTGTCTCAGTCAATACAACTTCTCCAAACTCAACTAGTCCAGAATGCTGCAGAAACCAGAGGAGACAGAGCCTTTGGAATCGGGGCCCTGTGACTCTGGAATGACCTGCCAGAGGAGATCAGGCAGGATAGCTCCGTTTCCTCTTTTAAATCCCTCTTAAAAAACAGACTTTTTAGAATTGCTATCTCTTGAATCAGTTTTTTCTTTTTGTTTTTCCTCTGTTTTAGTAATTCATGCCATAACCTCACTTGTTATTATTACTGTATGAATTCTACTTTTCTCTTCACTTTTATGACTATGCAAATCACTTTGTAACTTGTTTTTGAAAAGTGCTGTATCAATAAAGTTAATATTATCATTATTGTTATTATTGTTATCATCTCCCACCACTCATTCATGCACTTAGGAAACCAAGTTACTCAGAGAAACCAGGTTACACATGTGACTCATTTCTCATTTACACTTCTTCAACACTTTTGCCTTCAGATGTGGCCGGACAACACATGTATGAACTGGTTAATTTCTAACAAAATCCAGACTTTCCTGGATTGATGTCCAGTAACACAGTGACATGTTAAACTGTTCCTCCAGACTAAACTACAAAATAGATTGTAAGCTATTGCTTTTCAAAACAGCCCACAAAAGCTTTTCTGATCTGGCGCCCTTGTTGGCAGAAAGAGATTATTTGTCAATGCCTTTCAAAATTGTAAACATCCATTACAAAAATATGGGGTTTTTGTGTATAAAAGAAACAAACATTGACTGTTGGTAGAAAAAGGGAAGTGGATAGAAACAGTGGTCTCTATGTCACAGTCACATGCTTTATAGACCCAACCATGTTTTGTGTTGCTATAACAATGGAACACTACTTCCACCTATGCTTCTGACAGACAACAATCATGATTTGCGTGCCATGAGAGATCCTTGTGAGGTAAAGGTCTTGTCAAAATAATCTAAACTCAGGGTCCACTGACTAGCATTAGTAAGCTTTAGTGGAACTTGATTCAATATAATCTTGTCAAACTACAGTCACGCTAAACATAGGTTGTTTTAGGCATCTGGATCTGAATCTCAGTCATTTGAATTGGTTGCACGTCATCCAACCTGGTTTTATGAGTCTTCTCTAGATGAAGGTTGAACATGACATGGATTAGAACTCTAGTCAGCCTCGTCTTGGTGGCGGTACTTCAGATTGTTCCTGCATTCCTGTAAACATAATTCTTTTACAGTGTTGGCTGCTGGGAAGCCAGTGATGGTTGCCTCTTTGACGCTATGTTAGTGACTGCTAGTGGTTGGTTGGGGTACCTCTGGGGCAAAATTGCCTTGCCCTAATTGTTTGTGGGTTAGGGCGATGCCTTGAGTGCTGGATTTTATTGACTCAAAGTTGCGCTTAAAATTAAAGTAATTTTTGGCCTTGTCTACCATTACCCGATGTTACCTGAAACCGAACGATGTACGAAAAGTGTTCCCAGAAATGTATCGCAGTGCAACACCATCTGAAAATAATACCACAATACCGATCAAGGGCTGCAATGCAGATGGGCATTCCAAGTTTGGAGAACTGAATTGAAAGCAATTTGAAATCACTGTGGATCCAAGTTTTGCTTAATTTTTTCATGATAAACACATGTACTTTGTTCCCTTCTAAGACACTTTATTCACTACATTTCAGTACACCAAGGTCCAAATGAATTTTATATAAAAATCAAAATGGAAACCTTGAATCCTGTTGGTGTTTGTACTGTTTCGTACCAACACAACTCCAAAAGAACAGTTCAGTGCCTTATATTTAGCAATATTTACAGCCATCACATGTTTTAAATACAGAGATAAAGTCTGAAGGGATGTTTTTGTTCATCAGTGCATTAAGAGTCACTTTATGCTGAAGGGAGTTCTGTTAGTACTGTTACTGTACTGCTGCAAACAACAAGAGGGCACACAGTTCAAGCATCGTGTGTAATGTGTGTCGCAGCCTGTAAGTAGGTGTGTGTATGTGCATGTGTGTTAGTATGCGCAAAGCTGCATTAAATATACATATAGCCTTGCGTGTTATGTGCTTGTCATGGCCAGCGGGGTGGTGTGGATTTGTGTGTATATGGGTTTGTGCCGTATTTATATATAGCACATGATGATGCTCCTCTGGTTTAGTGTGTGTGTGTTCTGCCCTGCTGGTGGATATCCCTTTGTTGTCATTATTTACGCATCAGTGAGAGGCAAATCCCAGATGCAAAAAGTGTAACGTAGAGAGACAGAGAGACAGCTAAGCTTTTACATAGACTAACTCAAACTAAGTTATATTGACATGAACAGAGAATTAAAGGTTAGCGTCTTGTGACAAAACACAGATATTTTTGATTTGTACATATATGACATGTTATACAACAAGAAATATTTTTTCCTAATATGACGCTCTTTTTTCCAGGTAAGTACAAATGTATGTATGGACGTTTAAAAAAGAGACATGTCAGTGAATGTTCCTGTGATTGGCTCAAGACACGGTAACATTCTACCTGATTGGTCCAGAGAGCTGAGCCATTTAGGAAGGAGCAAGTGAGTAAACAAAGAGTAAAATGAAGGACACTGCAACCCTGCACAGAATATCAGGTATAGCTGATGGATGGCTGGATAAAATGGACAGCATGACACACAGGACATACTAATGCAATAATTATACTCAATGCTTATACACATGGATTGCACACAACATACATAGTAGTTGGAATAAATATGCATTGTGTTTGTACACACACGCAGGCACGCCTACACACACAGTTGTGTTTCCATCACTTCAGAGGTTATTACATTGACTTACATTAATTTCCTTATTCTAACCTTAACCATAACCAAAACATGCCTAACCCTACCCCTTACCCTAACTTCAACATAACCCTAAACTAACCTTAACTTTAAATCAAGTCTTCACCCTAAAATGAATGATTTACATAAAGGCAGGGGTTCATCCTGGGCCACATCAGCATTATGGTTGCCCTCAAAGGGCCGGTTGTAAATGTAAGACTATATAAATGTATCTATCTGTTATCATATTACATAATTGCCTCTTCATTCGATTTATATTGGTTTCAGTAATACCTTAATAATAAATAACTAGCTCTGAAAGCGGAAAAATAAAAATGGCGGGCATATTAATATTAATATGCCTGCCATTATTTATTAGGCAATAGTCAATTGTTATATATATATATATATATATATATATATATATATATATATTAAATCCACCTATTAAGTATGTATGATATGAATGTTCTCACAGATTTTAGATTTAGAATCAAATTAAGTTTAGAGCTGGTAATTGCTGAATGCCTGAGATGACCTTTACCCACAAATTTATACATGTACATATCAGCATATGTTATGCAAATTATACTCTTTACAAGCTCTTGTGCGCCACATAAAATGAGGTGCCAGGCCAGATTTGGGCCACAGGCCTTGAGTTTGGCACAGTTTGTGTGTTGAGGCGACTTGCTTTTTGTCCCCATAAGGGAGGCGAGTCCTCACAACATGACAGTGTAACAGATTTACGTCCCCACAACATGAGGAACACCTGGACCACACACACACACATACACACACACACACACACACACTCATATGTGCATTTGCTCTTGAGAGTAAACCTAGAAACAAGCTCTTCATCTTTATTTCTTTTTGCAAGCTGTGTGTGAGTGTGTGTGTGTGTGTGTGTGTGTGTGTGTGTGGGTGTGTGCGTGAGTGTGTGTGTGCCCCTTGCGTGAGTAGAGTAGAATAACAGATCAAACTGAATTTAGTAATTAAACATGACGAGTATATGACGGCGCACACACACACTCTTGAATTTTCTACAATGCTGCAGGATTCCTGGCTTTGCCTGTAATTTGTTCTGTGTGTGTGTGTGTATGTGTGTGTTTGTGTGATTGACTTGGACAGCACAGTTTACCGTACAGGACATAATTGGAGAGCTGAGGTAATGCAGAGTATGTCTGCTGTTACTATAACGAAGACTTTATGCAGCCATACATACATGCCTGCTTTTTAAAAATAAAATCTGCAACATTTTGAAAGCTTGATATTTTCCTGTTGTGCTTCTAGCAGCAGCACCAGTGGTTTGTTTGCAATGAAGAAAAAACGGGTAGTGAGCAGGTATTCAGCAGAGCCTCAAGTCTTTTGGCTCAAGTCCATGTCAAGCATCATGACTACAACTCTGGGCGCCACTCATAGATTATGTATAAAGATGAATGTAGTGAGGTTTGTCATCACCTGTTGGTTTGCATTGGAGCTGGTTTGAAGCCCAGATTTGCTGCCTATGTTAGCTTACATAGTCAGCAAATCTGGGCTTCAAACTACCAGCTCAAGCTGGATTTTCCAGTAGAGAGGTGCCATCTTTTCTGTTTGGATCCAGGACCTTCCAAATAAGGAGAGTGGGGTGTTGCCTTTCACGCTCTGGAAACACACCCCGCTACCTTGAACCCAAGTTAATGCTAGCTTACTGAGAACAACGAATGCTGCACACTTGGGCTAATGTTAGCTACTGTAGCTAAACTGTGCTAACAGGGCAGGTATTGTAATCAAGAATCATTTACCTTACCAAAATAATACATCCCAGAGCCAGGGAGAGCAGCAGGCGAGCCAACTGTCAATCACAGCTGTCAATCAACACCCACACAGCAGACATCAAAGCTGCTATAAGTCTTCAAATCTTATAGACAGAGCAATAATTTCCAAAATGACCACCAGCACACTTATTAGAGGGCCTGATTTAGAGCTTGAGACCATAAAGTTTGATTGAAAAAATGATTGACTTAGTATTTCTAGAGAGAAGTTGACGGCTTTTGAATGGGAGTCAGTTGGAGCCAGCATCTAGCAGCCGTCAGTGGCATTGCACTTTAAAAGTATAATTTGTAAGAACTGGCCAGAATTTTAGTTTAAAACATTCCAAAATAAGTAAAATTATCAACAGAATGTGAAGAAATAACAGTTTTGATGTTATGTCAAAGACCTATATGTATTGTGTTGCAGAGGTATCTACTGAAGTTAGCATGCTAACCAGCTAGCTTTGGCCTGTACTGTCTCATAATACAACCTTGTGCCACAGGGGTGATAGTGAGTCACTGTAGTGTCCAGTCTGCCCTTAGTCCAATATGAGAGGAAGAAGTGTACCGCTGCCCAGTAATGGTGGAACCAGGCTGAATGCTGTTGAAACAATGTCACTATAGGACTGTTAATATGTCACTTCATTAAGTTTTAATATTTTTTTTTTAGGTGAGAAAGTAACCATGTAGACTCCCAGTATGTGGTCAGTTTATCCAAATAATGCCTATTTGGAAAGTTGCACCCATGTTGTTGGAGCAGCCGGCAGCTGCTGCAGATGCAGGTTGGGTGAGACATCAGCTGACACAATCAGCTGATCCAACAAACTATACTGAGTTGCACCACCTATGTGAAAGCTAGCTTGAGCCATTTGGCATGTCAGCACATCATAGTAAGCTGCATTGAAATATATCAATAAATAAGTTCTCTACTGGATTACTGTGTAGTAAAATGGCAGCAATTCATGAAAAAATTATGCTGTGTGGCAAAAAAACTACTGTTTTACCATGAGAGAGTTCTGTGACATTTTATGATTTACACTTACCCTAGAGGCGTGTGTGTAAATATTTAGTTGTTGCTTAAGAGTTATGTTGTAACTTATCTCTGTGGTGCAACTGCTCTCTGATCTGTGCAGCTCTTTTGTAATTTACCGCCAGCACTAATGTCTCCATAGCATTTTGATATCTTGACAACACCATGGCACAGATTCATTAAGCTTCACACTATATTCAGTGAGTGATGGGGGGCGGGGGGGCATTTGGCGCTGCTTCTCAAAAGCATCATAAGGCTAAGATGATCTTAGCCCACATGCAATTTTGGGCTGTCTGAGATTAAAATTGACAAGCATGGGAGAAATGTGGTGAAACCTTTAGTCATCAAGCCAAAATGATGGTCCTAGATCGCACTGTGAGACATGTCTGTAGCCATGTTTGAATGAAGTTTAGGGGAAAAAACACAATCTCCTTAATACATTCATGGCACACACAAACTAAAACGATGGAGGCAAAACAAAAGTTTGTGTGACTTTGTTGCATTATTAAAGCATAAGACCTGCAGACGGATGACGACCTGATGACATGCCTCTGCTTTCATATACTTTTTTCTGTTTACATCATAGCACTATGCATTCATCACACAGCCTCTGACAGGATCAAATTGAAATCAGACAGATTGAGACCAAGATTTTATTTGACCCGTCTCACACAGTGTGACAAGCAATAAACATATCTGACAACAACAGCAAATCAAAAGGTAGAAAATGTTACTGGACAGCCTATATTGTTTGCAATCCTGTCAACTAAAAACACTTTTTGAGTTAGTAAATTACTTGTTCAGTAATGTAATTATGCTACCAATTGTTCATGTGTTCATTGCAACAGGAGTTGTTTTCCGATTTCAAGAGCAAATCCAGTAATTCTGTCCACTTCTGTGAAACATCTATGATGTATCCTAGAACTACCCCCGAACTATGAGGTGATGTCAGCTTCACTCCCACCCCTGACATATGGCAGCAGTCAACAGACAGCAGTTTGGACAGTACGGAATATGAAAGATTAAGAGTGTGCAATGGAGAGTAGCAGTAGTAGACATACTGCAGTAGTAGTAGAGGTACTGCCTCTGCTACTTGTAAGCTAGTAGTTTGCAGTCTTGAACAATGTTCAGAGATTTTGCGGAAAATTTACAACTGAGTCACATCCACTATTCTGTCACTCTCCACTGCCTGTGCTATGTCTGAATTCTTGATTTTCTATCTTGGCATTAAAATTTCTGAAAACAACCAAAATGTGTCGGTTAGAAAGCGGGAGAGATACAGTACAAGCTAAGATGCGGTGTTAAGTTGCCCGTAAAATTGTTTCATTCACTGTGATAGAGAGCGGGGGTCACAGTGAGCAGCAGATTTACAGTGATGTCTTTGCTAGATGCTTCACTGAAAAGGAGACGCTAACAGAGCCTTTTTTCAATGTAATTCATGTTGTATTCATTCACCACTGTCATCAGAAACGTGTGTAGGAGAAAACACAAGCAATCGACAAATCACTGTAGTTATTCAGCTACTGTATGTGCATAGGCTCTGTAGCTACACCATAACACTTTAACACACAGCTAAATCAGTCTTTAGTCTGACAACACCTTGACAGGTGAGCTCTGGGAAATGCAGTGCAAAAACACTACAGCCATATCAATACACTGGCAGAGCTGCATGCCACTGAGAGCCATTTGGCACTAGAGTAAAAACCTAAAGCCAACCAGGGTGGTAAATAAAAAAGAAACAAAGCTGGATAAACCAATCAAATTGAAGGGTGGGTGGAGCATAAAACATAGCCACATATGCAGACAGGCAGAGACACCTAAGTCTACATTATGAGGAAGAGACCGTTGAGCCTGAAGGCAAAGGAAAGGAGCAGAGCTCTCAGCTAGTTGTCTGCAACTGCATTGACTCCATTACTGCAGTGACAGTAATGTGGGTGAAAACATGACTGATTGTGTGTGTGTGACTGTGTGTGGAAATATTTGGATCTGTTGTGTAAGGTCAGACAGCTCTGCACTGCGCAACTTGTTACACAATGTGTTCATAAGTGCAGTCTCTCATCACATACGCAACTACAGTATGCGTTCCCAGTATGTGCAAAACCACAAAAGCAAAGATGCTCCTCTGCACCTTTAATGCGATGAAAAGGTTGTGCTGCAACCTTTTTAACATTAGATTTTATTTAATTTTATTGATTCACAGACGTTCTGTAACAATAAACTCTCTGTGCACAGACACAAGCATGTGTGCCCCATGGTTCTCATTCCTGCACATGACAAGCAGGCTGTGTGTAAACACACTGTTGTCACTGCTGGCCTCTGTGTCTCAGCCAAACAGGGGAATGTAGGGGAATCCCATCATGTCACAGCTCCCCCATTGTTTTATTCCCCGTCTGCTTCAGGCATCAAGCTTCCCCTCCCTCTCTCTCTCCATCGCTACCTCCCTGCTCTCTCCCTTCACTTCCTGTGCCTCCTCCCTTGCTTCCTACCTGGCTCCTGTTTCTCCAAGACTGTCCTCAAGAAAAATGACAATATCTGTAGTTTGTTCAAATGCATTCAAGCAAAATTTGCGTTTTCCTGACAAGGAGCTTTAGTGGCTGTGCAAATTATGATGTGACTGTCAGAAGTCCATCTCTTTATTCTCTTCATGTCTTCATCCAACACATGACACACACATACATAATTCAAACACAATGCAGTACAATAGTTCAGATCAGTTTTGTGTAATGCAACTTTGTTTTTCATCTCACCCAGAGAATGGCTTTGATGTGAGAGAAAGACATGCATCAGAAAGACATCGCGAAAAATGAATAATTTAAAAACACAGTTGTCAAACCGCTTCTGCAACTTTGCATCACAATGTCCCTTCAGTGACACTCTGGAGATGTATTTCTCTGTCAAGGATGTTATTTTCTATTGAAGTGTATTTCCCATGTATTATTCATGAGTGTAAATACTAGAAACACATCTGTCATTACTGTCATCTGTGAGAGTTGCTATAAGTAGTTGTTTGGTCTTAAATTTGTGTTATATCCTTAATTTAAAACACGGTCACTCAAAATTAAAGCTTAAAGCTGCACTAATCAGTATTTCCATTTTAACAATGTAGCAAATAGATATGTGTAACATCAAAGGGGTCACTCAAATCCACAAAAAGAAAAAAAAGACTGCAGTTTCCCTCAGCCCCAAAGAGATTTTAGTGCCTTTCAGCTTGTTTTGCTTGCTGTTTAGCTTGTTTTGGTTCTGTGGACTGCAATTTTTCACTCTCTCTGCTTTCATCAATTTCATTTACAGCAGCAGGCAGCTGTATTCAGTGAAAAAGCTCTAAAAAGTTCACTACCTGTTCTGCACCAAATGGAAGACATACAAAGTTAGCAGCTAGCTGGTGAACTTAGTGGAGTATTTATCAGCTAAAGAGCCAGATAGTTTTCTCAGGAGTTAGTGGAAACCAAAAACAGAGCTAAACAAAGAGTGAATATTGGACTTACATTCACCACATGGACAGAAACACAGCTCCAAATTAACGTTACATCATGCTCCATGTTTACTGTGTAAATAGCTGTTTGCTAACACATTAGCTATATTGATGCTGCTTCATGTTTGCAGGATATTTTTGTTTAAAGCTTCTCCTTCACCCAAGAGAATATCAGTTGTTGCTGCTGTAAACACTTTTTTCTTTTTAAATCTCATATTATATTGTATTACATTTTAATAACAAATGATCTTTTTACTGACATTTTTGCATCTCATGTTTTTCTAGTTCAAGGCCGCTAGTGTTGAGTATCACTTAAATATCACTAGTGTTGCTAATACAGACATGAATGGAGTAGAGCAGTTGTTAGTATTTTTAGGTTTCCTGGTATGACATTGAAAATGTCTGCTGTGAAAAAGGTCTATTTTTATTCACCCCAGTATCACCTTCATGCATGAAGCAACCGTTACAAATCCGAGGATGGTTGTTGCAAATCTTCACACACCCAACCATAAATGCATTTTAATATTAACAGCACAGTTTCATTAAGGGTAAATTAACTGTTTATCTTTTAAAAGATGCTGAACTTGTGCACATATAACAGCCAAAATAAAAAATGACAACCAGCCCCAGTCTACTACACTCACCTGGGTTTGAGTATCACCTAAATGTGTGTCTTATGACATTATGACTCATGACATTTGTTTAATGTCTTATAGCCCCTGTCTTCATTTTTGTTTTTGTGATGTTTCCATACTGATATTTTTGTCTCGTGCGAAGAAATCAAGACTGAAGCTTCTCTCCCTTGAGCCTCTGCAGATTGCACTTCCTCTTCTTCCTTGGGCTGACGCCTACAGCAGGATATCCTGTGTCACCAGCCTGCGTGTGTGTGAGGTCATCTAAGTGTGCTCCTCGGGTATAGACGTCAATCATTCAGCAGTACCACCCTTCTCTGAAACCCGTCAAGCCTTTGTGGGCTCCACCTTCCTCTACCAGAACACAACGTCTTTCCTCAAAAGCATCTGTTGGGTGTGATTATGTGCAAGCTTTCCCACAGAAAATACGGAGAAATTTGAACATGCAATCTGAATTTTGACGCACTTGTGATGACAGCACGCTTGCTAAAAGCTTCTTGAGGTGATTATCAAGGCTAAAGCCTCCCTGAGGACAAATAAACTCCACAGCGTGATGTGTGGCTGTCTCTTTTTCTGCGCATTTGTCTGCCTGACTACCTACAAGCTTATCCATTTAGTCTCAAGTCTGTGTCAGTTGGTGCGAGATGGAGGCAGAGAAAGAAAAAAAAACAATTGATTAATTATTAAGGATACTGACACATGGCTTCTCTCTTCCTTTAGTCTCTTTCTGACCTACATAGTGAACCACCTGATCCTGGCTCCAAAACAAACCTATTGACATCCAGCTCACTGTCTGTCTGCTTTTGTGTGTGTGTGTGTGTGTGTGTGTGTGTGTGTGTGTGTGTTTGTGTGTGTGTGCGTGCTGAAAAGCTAATGCACATTCATGTGCGTCCATGTGAGGCATTAAGCGTCTGTCAGTGGGCCCCAAAGTATTCTGGGACAGAATGGAACGTTGGGTCAAAGGGTAAACTCACCTCCCTCGTTTTTCTCTTTCTCTGCCCTCTCTTTTTTCCCTTCTTCATTTCTCTTTCCATCACTTCTGTTCACTCCTCTCTTTCCTTCTGTCTACATCTATCTCTCATGCATGCTCAGGCTCAGGCTCAGTTTTTTCATAGGGGGGCCAGTTACTTAGAAAAATGTATCAGTAACATGTTACATATTGCTCATTTAAAAAGTAATTACACAATTTTAGTAATTACTCAACAGCAAAAGTAATGAGTTAAATTACCTTTTTTCTCAGAAAATGAGATATAATAGTAGTAAGAAGTCAGCTTGGAGTTTGGACGTATTTACTGACCATCAATAGCAAGCTTAATGTTAGCCGCAGTGAAGCTGCGTCTTTCTCACAGCCTCCAACCCCTGAATGTAGCCTTACCAGTGGCTAACATTAGCAAGACAGCTAAGAAGACACAACATGTAAACAAGACAACTTTGGAGTTACCTGAAGTGGCCTTTCTTGTGAGGTGACCTCAGCATTGCATCTCTGCTTATTTTCAATGGTGTAGTTCTGCCATTATGATAACTAAATTCAGAGTTGTGGGATTGCCTGCAATAGAAAGGTTTGCTTGCAAGATGCTGTTTGCCTGTTTAGTAAAAAAAAAAAAGTTACCATGTAGATGTGGTTATGTGGTTTGCATAGTCTACTAACAGGTGAATGTTTTCAATCTTATATCTTTTAAGTGTCTGATTTTCCTCTTCAATAGGGAGCTGCTACTCCTCTCTGTGACAATTTCCACAGTTCTCCTCTCTCAGTGCAATGATGCAGCAGGTAATGGTAACATGCCCGCAGAGCTGTTTCAAGCAGTAGTGTTTCTAGTATGAGAGTGGGAGGGCACAATGAAGGAAAGAAAGGTCTGATGTCTTAATCACACACACTAATAACCTTAGGTCCCTCTAACAGTCATATTATTACCATTAAGCAGCCCAGTATCCCTTAGAATTATGTCAATATGGGACAATTCCACAATTTAAGATTTTCATCCAATGCCAATGTTGAGACAGACAGACATACTGAGTCTTTTATGTTTGCGAACCTTCACAGACCTAAACATTTACCTTTTTATTAAGAGAAACCTTGTAACTACCATACCATAACCATTTTCTTTCCCACAACCAAAATCTTTCCCTAACCTCAACCAACCATAGCTGGCATACAAACATAAAGGAGGAGAGAATTTTAAAATCATTGGCATTGGACTTAATCCACATAATTTTGCAGTATGGTCCAATATCAACATGTCTGGCCGTTGGGTTGCATTATGTCAATAAGTGGTTACAATTCTGCTGCTTTATTTTCACTATATTGAATGTAACTTACTTTATTCGGTTTTGATGTCCTGTAGAAAGACCAATGCAATGTATAACTTTGAACACTATAAATTGTACAGACACACAGCAGCAGCCCCTTTGACCCATATAGGGCCAAGCAAAAGAAGAGCAGAAAGATAAAATAATGTTATATTATGTTCACTGATCACCTATTCTAATTAAATAATCGATTATATGATTCACAGCAAACAGTTATACAATAGTTGACACATTTTTAGACTGAAGATATCTAATTTTATAATGTAACATTATAAGGTAGATCCATCTTTCCTTCTTAAAAGGAACCCTTGTCTGCAGTGAGAAGTTTGCAATTTTACCCTTTCCAATCACAGAGAATATCTAACACTGCTGGCTTCATTCATCTGTTAAAATGATGGCTTTTAATCATTCAGACATGCACCTCTTTATGTTAATCTGATGGCATTTTACAGTAACATGTTGGTCTCATATCTGAATAATCACCCTGGTCACTTTTACGAAGAGTCATGACAACAGTATTAGTAAGTTGGACCTTTTAACATTTCTTTACCACTTATAACAAAGCACAAGCCTGACTTGAATGCTGTCAATGTAATGTAATTTAAAGACCACAGCAGCACAAGATAAAAAATGCAGAGAGAGTAAAATACATGTCTTGTTTGGCCTTTTAACGTTTATTATGCTCTAAATTGGTTTAATAAACTATGAAACACTGTAAAAAGGCCAATTTTAAGATGTTGAGGAGAGATCTTATGTTTGATCAGTGTATAAAAACTATTTTCCCCTCCTGGTACGACTGGAGCAGAAAAGTTTAAGAAAACCCCTCATACAACCACAATAATAATCAGACCAGCAGGTCCTCTCTCTATTTGCACTTTTCATTTGTGCCAACTGTTGAATACATTAATATGCACTGATTTACATAGTCTCCACAGAGCATAAGAACATAAGAGAATTAAAAAAAAAAGAATGTTGGATATTATAAAACAGACAGCAGAATTTGCTCTCTAATAACGTTAAATGATGAAATTGATATGATAATGTATTTGTGGATTCACTGAGAGATGAGGTGGTGAGAATCCCTCACGCTCACAATGTTCATTAATTGAGGCTTTTTGGCAAAATCATTTTTAAAATTGATCAGTGATGCAGCCTGTAAAAGAACAAAAAACAGTCTTCTTTCATGCTATCATAAGATTTCTAACTCACTGCTCTCTCTCTCTCTGCTCCCTCTTGCACACCAAGTGCCAGATATCACGCGTGCACACAGCTCTTTACATAAATGTCCTGTCATGAACGGAGTTTGAATGGAGGGAACGTTAATATAGAGGAGACACCTCTGTCTAAATGACAAAAAGCCATCACTTTAACAGATAGATGAAGCCAGCAATGTAACGTTTTCTATGTTTGAAAAGAGCTCACGTAAAAGTGACCAGGGTGCCTGTTCAGACATGAGACATCAACGTAAAGGGATGCACGTCTGAAAGGGGCTTAAGTGTATATGTCCTACTCCAACTGCAGATTGGGAGTGGAGGGAAATGACACAATGAACAATTAAAATGATCGAAGTCTTCCCTTTCCTTCTTTACTGAGCTCTCTCCTTCACTCTTTCAATGTTTCTTTTTCTCACTCACCTCCACCCTCCTCTTTCTTTCTTCCTTTCCCCTCCATCCCTCCATCTCCCTCTGCCATATCTCTCTACCTCTCCTTAATGAGTCTTTGTGAGGGACAGTAGCCTTTTAGCAGGGAGAGGAGTTAATGGCTTTGCTGATGGCTGACGCTAATGTCTTTGGGCTAATGGCCTTGGCCACCGCTGATGATAACCATGAACTAATAGCATGAATGACAGATAGCCTACCGCTTTCAGACTCACACTCTGTATCAAGAATAGATAGATAGTCTCAGGGGAACAACTAGGAAGTCCAGTCCCCCTGAATATAGCAATCATACCCAGGGGAGCCATCTTTATTGTAGTTAGATATAAAGATGAAAGTGATGTCAGAAGGTAAAATGCAATGCCAAGTGCCAGATAAAAATCAGTTTTTATACTCTCTGTGTACCATAAGAGTTTGCACAGCACCCAACCAGCCATAAAGGAAAATTTCACAGTAATCAGTGTTTAGTTAAAACTGTTGTAAAGCTATGTGCTTGAAGGATAAGACTGTTTGATTTTTTTTATATTCTTCTTATTGTCAACAAATCTCATGTGCAGAGCCAAACCAAACAATGAACTCATCCTACTTACAAGTATTGTGTGTGTATCCAAAGGCTGATATATCTTATTCCTCTATGCAGTAAAACTCTTAGAAGACTAACAACAGCACATTTTCATTTTTGAAGAGCATTTCTTTGTATGGCTGACGCCACTGTGCAGAAACACAGTTTCATTTAAAGTGCTATCTGCTTGTGCTACATAACACAAGCTCTTGACTTTGTATTGAAGTTCTTCGAAATTTACGATGTAGCGCACATAGATATGGATCACAAGTTTGAAGTTAAAAGGATAAAAATCGATGCAGCAGTACCGGATACATCATCTTTTTTATTCCAAGCATTCTTCTTCCTTGTCAAAACCTGGCACCTACATCACCCGCAATGCAACTAAACTGCTGACAGTTCAGTCAGAGATTTGGATGTTATGCTAGTAGCGGCTAATGTAGCCTGGAGTGGCTAGCTGAGGGCAGAGTTGAGGAGTGGGCTACAGAGGTCTGGTAACCTCAATTCTTTCTATATTTTTCATTTTCAAACCTGTAGTCTTCAGCCCCAACTAATGCTGGTTCAAGTGACATTGCTTGAGTCAATTCATCAGACTTCACACAGCTCCCTCTGGAGCCACAAACAGCTTTTTCACATATGCAATAGGACTCCCCAACACCTGTAAACAAACTCTAATGTATAAAATTGGTGGAGTTCCATGCTAACTACTTGTAAAATCCTATAGACTTAAAGGATGACTCCAGTTGGATCTTATTTTGTCATCTTTTCTATACTTTATGATAAGATTGTACTTACCAAGTTAAGTGCTGAGATATGGGTACACAGCATCATGTCTGAGAAGTCCAACAGAGCAAGAAACACTTTACAGACAGACTTCCTGTTTCAACTTTGACTTACTGTACTTGCAAGTGATGCACTCACACAGTTCTCTTGTGCGGTTGGGGATGATTTCTCACCTGTCAGGTGCACTCACTTTTGGTTTTACATCCAAATGAAGTGATTTATATCATCTTACTAAGATATTTCCTATCTACATTTTCATGTATGTGTGCATGGGCACATGATGACGTGACATAATGACTACATTTGCTTTGTCCTACAGTAACAAAAAATAAAAAACCTATCACAAAACAACTTTCTTGCTCAACTGGTTTTACTGATATGACCTTGTTTTCAGATCTTAGGAATGAACTTGGCGAGTAACCAATACAATAATCAAACCGATGAAAAAAGAAAACTGAAATAATCTGCAATTATCTTATAGGGTTAAACTCTCCAACAACTGCTATCAAAGGCATTACATTTCATATTTTGAATTCAGTATGCCTTTTCACACATACAGTAGCTAGTGATCCAAGACAGGCGCAAGTGGTAGATAGCCAGTGTGAAAGCATCCTCCTGGGTATGTTGACCCTGCAAAAATGACCCCAATCAAGATCAGGACTAAGAGCTGTATCAAATTCTGCTATGCTTGGTGTGAAAAATCATGTCTGGAGCATCGTGGAACCCAACATCTAAACACATCTATTTTTCTATACGGTGACAGCTCATAGGACATTTCAGTGAAGGATGCCCAAGGAGAATTGCCTTCTATATGGGAAGCACCTGGATCATTAGAGCTAATTGTTCCCAAGTCGTGTGAAAGGGGTAATCTGAATCTTTCTTACTTGGATGAGACTATAATTTAAGAAAATGCCATCTGTCTACAAGCCAGGTAGCTTAAAAGTTACAATGAGGCAATACTATATCAAAGCAGAAGATGAAGATATATACAAGGTGCTTGTGACCTCTAGCAGAGACGACTTCTTCAGCTAAATCTCCAGTTGGAAGGTCATCCAGTGGCAGGATGAAGAAAAGTCGAGGCCGGGCGGAGCGACGAAGAGCTAAGCATCCCGCAGAGGCAGAGCCACTTGATAGAGACACACCATTACAGTGACATACAGTCATTAGCCAGCTCAGCTCTTTGCTGCCAGGCCAATATGTGCCGTAACAGTTAGCATTCAGCTTGCGTTAATGGGGTAATTCCCATTCAGCTGGGATAGCAGCCTTATGAGCGATGTGTCACATCTATAGTCAGCTAGTGTAGCAGCCATGCAATAATTTCTCCACTCACTCCCGCATTAAATGACACTCAATCTTTGCCAAGAACGCGCCCCCACTCCTCCATTTTCCTCTCAGCCCTAAATCACACCTTACTGTCTCTTATTACATACCTCAACCGCTCTCTAAATCACTTTCCCCTCTATGTTCCTTTTCTCCTCTACTTCACCGGATCATACTTTTCTCTGGTGTATCATAAACACTTTTATAACTTTTTCTCTCCATGGCAGGTTGAAACAGGCTTGTGTTTGAAAATGACGACAGCGTAACGCTATGAAGGATTTGAAAACAGTTTGTTGTGAGGATGTGAGGGCTCAGCTATGTGAGGCATTTTAATGAGTGTCTTTTTCACACTTCTAATTTGGGACGGAATCTGTCCCATACCTTTTTGTTTTCTTCATTAATTTGCCATATTCAAGATTCAAGATTTAGTTTATTGTCATTTTCTTGTGCATTTGCATACACAAAAAAAAATGAAATGCTGTTCCTCCCAGCCCACAGCAGTGAAACAATAACAGAAAGGATAAAGAAAGTAAATGTCTCAGTTGGATGTAGACAGCTCTGGCATGTCAACGAGTGACCAGCACTGATGGGGGAGTGAAATAATCCATTTTGCTGTCCAGAGAACATTAGGCAGCATGATTGTTGGAACTGCTGTACGGTTTGTATGGGTTAACAGTTAGCCTAGTTTGCATTCTCTCATGCTTGCCCAGCTTCCGTGTCCTGTCGCACTGCTTTTGATGTTTCCTCTCCGGTGCAGCTCCAGGCAAGACCATGGTCTCCTTTGGGTCCACTGGGCGTCGCAGACCAAGCAAGCTCAGCTGAGGAGCAAAAGTCTTTGTTACAAATGTCCAAAACAAAGTGACAATCATAGACATATTTCCCTTGCACTCCACACAATGACACAGATGTAGACGTAGACATGGACAAAGACATTGCATAGTCTGAACTAGGAGAGGCTGCTGCAAACATCGGTCGCGCCGCCATCACACCAGTTCATGGAGAGAGAGAGAGAATACCACCAACAAGGGCCCCTTCCTTTCTCTTCACAAAATAACTCTTCTGTTAGTAGAAACAGGGTACTCCACGCATCTTCCAACAAAAAGCAGCTGAACCAGGTGCTTCTCAGTTTGAGGACAGCAGACTCTAAAAAAAAGAGAAGGGAATGGAGCACACTGATTAATTTGCAGCCTTTAATTGTGCAAACAGACTAACGTTTCGACACTACTGTGTCTTAACTCTTCTCGTTAGCTTCCTCAGTGCAGTTTTTCCTTTGGAAGGTTGGTAACAGTGGCAGGTAGCAGTTAGCAGACAGCTAGCTAGTTGTTTTGATTTAAAAAATACTTCCAAAGATGGTAATTCCTCCTCTGTTCCTGCTAATTAATGCTGTTACCTCTTCTTTAGAATCTTTTCTGAAGATGATTTGAAGGTTATTTTGCAAAATGTCCCACTTTTTAGGTCCAAGTTTGAGATGTATTCAGGAGCCCATCTCTGGTGCAGCCACTCTCTCTCATTCAAGAGTGGAAATATATATATATGTATATATATATATATCTTCTTCTTCCTCTTTTTCTTCTTCCGCTTCTTCTTCTTCTTGTTCTTGTTCTTCTTGTTCTTCTCCTTCCTTTTCTTCTTCTTCTTCTTTTTCTTCTTCTTCTTAGTATTATTATCATTATTGTAAATATATTCACTTTATGATATCATATCATGGGGGATGTAAAATATGCTATTGGCTTTATAAAACATGTAAACAATTTTTTGTGAATTCATTCAGAACCATTTTGCCTCGATTCACAGTACGATGATTCATTAGAAAATAAAGAAATGGGTGTATTGATAAAACTGAGAATTTGGTGGATTATGTCTCTGATTTCCCTTTTAGCATGTGACTAGCAGCCACTATGGCTAGCCTCTACTAGCTGTGTATTGTGTATAAATTACTGAAGCACCAATTTTCAGATCGATGTAAACCCACTCACGCACACAAGAGTTGCTGTGTTTCCCACTGCAAGAAGACAGTGTTGATAGTAAGCAGGTCCTCTTATTATGAGTATAGAAAATGCCTCCAGAATTAAAAAAAAAGAAAGATATTT
>NC_089533.1:27222500-27247500 GCF_963924715.1 Thunnus thynnus
TTAATACAAACTGTCTCTGTAAGCTAACTATGAATTACAGCAACGTCATAACGAATAATTTGTGTTTATTCGTGTTCGTTCTAATTCTTTTATTGTTCGTGTTTGTATTTGTCACTTGCAAGAGATAAAGTAAAGTAGAAAAAAAAGCGTTTTTGTGTTTACGCGCGTGCATCACTGAAACAGAAACCGCCACTTGCAGAGAGATCGAACGCGCGCGCCGGTCACTCAGGGGACAGGCGGAGTTCAAAGGGTCACGAGGACATTGTCCACTTTGTTTGGGTGAAGTGTGTGTGTATATGTGTGACGTGTCTGGCTGGCCGGCTCGAGGACAGGTCAACTTTCGCTCGCTCGGTCTGGTCATCAATTAGTTCAGCCCCGCCATCAGCAGCAGCTCGCGCCCCTTTTCACTTCCCCTCCGGACCGCCGCGTGCGCTTACTTGGCCCCGGCCTCGCTCTCGCAGTAAATATGTGTGTGCATGTTTCAAGTAAGAAGGTAAAAGGTTTATGATTCTTTGCACGCGTGTTTAAGTAGGGCCAATAAATCATACAATAAAAACGTTCCTGCTTCTGAATGTTCACTTTTTTGGCGCTGGACGAAAATGCGGCTGTTTGTTAATGTTTGAATGAATCAACAAATCGTTTAACAAGCATTAATAAATAAATAAAATAACCTTTCTCCAGACTTTACATTTCATTACATTTTATTGAACATCTGTCATAGGTAGTATACGTAATTACTTGACAAAAACACTAACATAAACAATGTAAAAATTCATAAAATATACACTTTCCTGAACGTTTTTAGGTAGTTTGGAGAATAACATCAGTAGGTTAACACCCCCTCCCAAGCGCCCCCACCCCCCCACCCAACCACCCCACCCCTCCCTCCATACTGAAAAAAGTAAAACCGCTGGAAAGGTTAAATTACCCCCACCCAGTTCCCCAGTTACATTATTTTCACCGTACAAGGTGATTTTTTTCCTTGCTTATTTCTATACAGTTTAAATATCAACACCATATGACATACATACATTTCTGAAATAACTTCCTCCCCACATTGTTATGAGCACGTGTAATTGAAGGTATACAACACCTTTAAAAATTAAGAAACAAACAAAAAATAATAATAATTGCGGGGGGAAAAACAGCCCGAAGTCTCCTAAAGCTTCAAAACAAGTGCCTGACAAGTACATCTGAGAATTTCAAACAAAAAAAAAAAAAAAAGTTTTCTAGGAATGCAACAAGAAATTGTATCTTCAAACAGCTCGTCACCGTTGGGTGGCTGGTTACTTATTTAGCCTACTGTATTTTTAAATACACTTTGGGTGACTTAGAGTGCCCAACATTCTCCTTTCTCTTTTTTAACGCACTTCTGTCTCTTGCTGCTCTCTTTTTTTCCCATTTCTTCGCTTTTTTCTGTCATGATTTCTGTCCATAGTCACGCGGTTCCTTCTCAAGAATCTTTTACAAATTATTTTTCCAATTTCAGACCACACAGAGAAGCAAATACAGCGTTTAGAAGCCGTTTGACACAATATTTAGGTGGCTGGCAATAATAGGGCGGTTAAAAAGGAATCTTCTTCCTTCTCTAGTACATGTTTCACCTCTGCTCAGGTATAAAAATAAAATAAAATTGCTCAAATGTAGGCTACTTTCCCAGAGTTTTCACAGCAGACAAACGTCTGAAAGAACTTTGAGACGGGGAGGGGAAGGGATTAACCAGCATGTCTTTTCTTCCATCCTCCTCTCCCTCCTTTAAGTGTCTTACATCAGTTTATTTCTTTTTTTTTAATTTTACTCCTCTTTCACTCCGTCCGTTTCTCCTCTTCCTCTCCCCCGTTCACCGTGGAGGAAGAAGAGGAAGAAGAAGAAGATGAGTTGATGAGCTTGTTCTCCTTCTTCCATTTCATCCTCCGGTTCTGAAACCAGATCTTGATCTGCCTCTCCGTGAGGCAGAGCGCGTGCGCGATCTCGATCCGCCGCCGCCGCGTGAGGTACCGGTTGAAGTGGAACTCCTTCTCCAGCTCGAGCGTCTGGTAGCGCGTGTACGTCTGCCGACCGCGCCTCCCGGGGCTACCGAAGGTCCCTGACACAGAAGGAAACACACAGATAGAAAGTTACATTTTAAACAGAGCGCTAGCACGTGAGCTGTACCTGCTGCCAGAGACAGAAAGCAAAGTCACCTTCAGGATGGGTCACTGTCTTTCTTTCTTTCTTTCTTTCTTTCTTTCTTTCTTTCTTTTACTTCTCTTGTCTTTTCTTGTCTTTTCTCTTTTCTAAAACATCGTAATCAGCGTGTTACGTCATTGCTTTGGCAGTTTTATAAGCTCACCGTGAAAAGTGGTTTATTCTGTTCCCCACGTACCACTTGAGGATCAATACAGTTAGAATTTAATCAATCAGTAAATCAATCGGACATTAAGTTTTTAGGTGATACTGAGAGAGCCAGATAAAGTTTATTTATCTCATTTTTGGCTTCACTTTAATGAAATATGTGCTTCAGCCTGCTAGAGAAACAGGTTTTCTGTTATTATGATTTTAATTATTTGTGGAACCAAAATAAAACACTATAAAAAAATAACAGCTCATTTATTAATCAAACTCTACAAATCTTATTAAAAAACAACAAAACAACACAACATGAAAATGACGATGTGATGTCGCTGCTGGTGAATGGCAGCATTGAGCGGAGAAGAAAGAAACGCGTTGTTTCAGTTTTACAGCCCACACTCATGATGATAATAACAGTTATAATAGTAATAGTAACTATAATATTTCACAGGGTATTCCCCCCGGTGAGGATCAGCTTCCAGAACTTCAGTCCCCTGATCCTCACTAACAGTATTTTGGCCCCTGGTGGTAAACAAATCGCCATGTTGTCAGTTTAGCAGCTTCAGTTTCTGTATCGATCTGAAAGACAGAGCATGGATGGATAACCGCACGCTGCTCAGGGCACATATCTAAATCCAAATATCCATAAATAAAAACTCAGCCAAACAGATTTATGGAGGAGCACTCAGGGTTTATGTGCCACTCTGTTCTCTCTCCAGCTGCCATTTACATCTTCAACTGTCATTTATAGCCCGCGTTGCGTTTTTATTCTATATATTTCTTTGCGGCGGAGGCTGTTTCCACCTCATCTGTCATAACTCGGAGTGTCCTGCAGGGCTTTGTACAAGCCTGCATCATCCACCATTACTCATTTCACTCTCAACAGGCCGTTTTTCTCAGTTAAACAAAGACACTCGGTAGCTCACAACCAACATGTTATACTTTGGTTGAATTCAAAACAAGTATTTGTACATATTTTTAGAAGTGAAATAAATCAGATGATCCCCCTCCTTAAGATTGGCCTGAATGTTTTACTGTCAGTCAGGACTTGGCAGCATTTACAGGCTTGATTGTTCTAATATCTAATCTGTTGGTTATGAATAAACAGCGCATAACAGTGTCTGCGGTGCAAGGTTAACAGCAGCCTCCATTTCAAGATAACAGAAGTTGAGATAAAAAAGAAAACAGCAGCAGGAGATGTGATAATATTCTTTGTTTGTCAGTTTATAAAAACTTTATAAAAAGGAAAGAACATTTCCCCTTAAATGTCAGCTGGTGAGCTGTTTTTCATTTTATGCGTTAAATAATTTGTTCGTTCCTAGAGGAAGGCTGGGAACTAAAGAAAAAAGAAAACAAAAATTTAAAAACAGGGGGAAAAAGAGACAGAGACAGTGAAATAGATAGCTGACTGGGAGTAAAGATAGCATGCTTTTAGTTTCCTCTCCGACTCTTTATCCATCTTTCTATCTGTTTCTTGTTTTCACCCACAACACTCTCTGACAGGCTTTTCCTCTCGGCTAACTTTCTTCCCCTCTGCTCGGTAGCAGCGCCGGTCAGCAGGTCACATACAGTAACAGGAGCTGCAACCCAAACAAACCCGGTTTATGACGGACAATAAAATACCGAGCACATGACTGACTGACAGGGCAACAAACGGGGATCATAAAGCAGCTCGTGGGAGAGGAGGAGGAGGAAAAAGAGAAAGGAAAGACAGCAGAGGGACTGACAGAGGAAACAAACGTCAGTTTTATGACGGGGATCATAAAATATGCAAGAAAGAGAGGAAGAGGAAGAAGAAGAAGAAGAAGGAGAGACTCACCGTTGCACGCGTTCATCCGCTGCATCCACGGATAAATGGGGGCTGATGCCGACTTGTCGTCCATCGTTTCACCGAACAGCCCTTTCCCACTCAGCCCCGCGCACTCCGCTTTACGGTGTATGCCGTCCTGACTCAGGGCGAGATGGTGCTCTTCCAGACTACACGGGTGATCCTTGTCCCGGTAAAAGCTCGTGGCAGCCGCTGCCGCCGCCGCTGCCGCCGCCGCTGTGGCATAGTCGCAGGCACCGGCTCCGGTCGCGCCCCCTACACCGACCCCCGCCGCTGCCGCCGTCGCCCGGTGTCCGCCGTACGCTCCGTTGGCCGCCTGCTGGTAGTAGGTGGACGCCGAGTACGGTTTGTCCTGGTGCACGCCGCCGCCGCTCGCGCCGTACGCCACGGCCGCGGCAGCGGTAACAGCTGCTGCCCCCGGGTAGTGTCTGAGCGGGTGGTCGGCGGCGTATCCCGACGAATAGAGCGGGATCTGACCCAGGAACGACTCCGCCGCCGCCTGTCCACCTCCACCCGTTCCCGGTAGCGTCACCGGGAAAGAGGAGTTGACAAAATAGGAACTCATCGGGAGAAAGTAGGAGAGGAGAAGAGAGGAGAGGATAGAAGAGGAGAAGAAGAGGAGAGGGGAGGACAGGAGGGCACGAAACAAACACAACAACAACGCGATGAAGAAGAAGGAGGAGTAGAAGGAGGCTAACGGCTAACGGCTAACGGTTCTCCCTCCCGTCCTCCTTCCTCTGCCTTCCCCTGCCTGCACTTTATGATTTGTTGTGTTTTATAGCCGACAGTCCGACGGGCTGCTGCTATCACTTAGTTTATCGCAGATTGGGAGGAGGGGGTGAGGAGGGTGAGGGTGAGAGGGGAGAGGGGGGGTATCTGGGTGGCTGAGTGCCAGTGTGTGTGTGTGTGTGTGTGTGTGTGTGTGTGCGTGTGTGCGGAGAAGACGGGATGGGGTGAGGAGGAGGGTTGGGAGAGTGGTATGGGGGGGGGGGGGGGGGGGGGGGGGGAGAGGCAGAGACCAGCTGACCTCGCACTGACCAATAGGGAGCTTCCGTGCCTGGCATTCGTTCGCCCTTTTTCCTTGCGTTGGAGAGAGGAAGAAGAGGAGGAAGAGGAGGGGGGCTGGGAACTACCCCCCACCCCCAACACCACCACCACTTCTCTTTTTCTATTTCCCTTCTTCAATCTCCCACTTCCTTTCTCTCTTTCTAATTCTCATTCAATCTCGCTTTCTAATCTTTCTCCGGTTCCCGGTGAGATTGCACAATCACACCGGAATCCTCCGCGCGTAAAATTGATTCTTTCTCTCCCCGTGTGTCTTCCTCCGTCTGTTGTTGGAGCCATAACAACCAGCAGCTCACACACGCACGCACGCACGCACGAACGCGCGCGCCTGCCCTGAGGGGGGGCTTGCTGCTGCACCACTAGAGGCAACCGAATAATAAAACACATTCCCGGCGCTTTGCAGATAATACCGACCGCATTAAAATGAATTTGGCGAGCGTAAATCACAGCCGGAAGCGCGCACGGGCCTGTGTGGTCCCGTGTGCGGCGAGTATATGAGTTAGCTTACAAAATAACGCGGGATATGCAAAGCTATAATTGAGGTGTTTGTACATTTGTAATTGGTGATGCCTATTTGGGTAGGTGGGTTGATTTATGCCCCCCTCTCCGGTCAGTGCGTGTGTGTGTGTGTGTGTGTGTGTGTGTGTGTGTGTGTGTGTGTGTGTGTCCTCTTCTGGCTTTTCATCGCGGTTATTTTCTCCATTGGACTTGATAATCTGGAAGGGATTTTCTAAACATAATCTGATAATGTCTCATTGATGGAAGATAAGCCAGGTGAAGCTGCTGGTGAAGTTGTATGAATGGATGTTATGTGTTTAGTTTCAGGCTGTGGTGTCTGTGGAAACTTGAGGCTGAAGTGTTCCAGGAGTATTCTGCAGGAGCCGGTTCGGTTTGATCTATGTGTGCAGTGAATTATTAGGCCTATTTTCTTCTCCTGTGGCACTGATTAGTCTCCCGGACTAAATGTAAAAGAGAGAAAAGAAGAAAAGAAACAGTCCCGGGTCTGCTCCAAGTTTTCCAATTTTTCCCGTTTTCTTGACACTGATTACAGCCTTGCGCCTGAAACTCTGTCCACAGTGGCCATATATTCAAGTTAAATATATTTATACAAATAGCCTACATATAGCCTAAGGCACTACGGTCTTAAGAAAGATTAAAAAACAAAAACACCGCATTTTCATATATTAACTACATAGTTTAACTCATCCACCAAATTTTAAATGGTTATGAGCTTATAATAATTAAAGGCCTGTGACGCTCATTTTCAGGCAACTTAATTCAAAATATGAAAATAATAACTCCCGGAACTATATATATATATATATATATATATATATATATACATCTGTATAATTAAATATATAATCTGAAAAGAATTCTAATTAATCAATTGTCCATTTAAACGCTATGAAAAATAACACACACACACACACACATACACACACACACACACACACACACATATACACACAAATACATGTACATTATTAAAAACACAAATCATTGTAATTATATTGTGGCTCAAACAGCTTTGAGTTTTCGAAATAATGACTTAAAAAAGTAATAATTCAACAAAAACCAACAATGTAAATAAACAGTGAAGCAGTGGCCACACACACACACACACACACACACACACACACACACACACACACACACACATTGCATCACTATATATTTCCATCTCTTGCTTTTTTTTTCACGCAACCATCTGAACAAAGCTTGGTGGATTTACAGAATTATAAAAGTGAGATCACAATCGACACCATCTCCTTCTAACACTTTCCCTTTTCTTCTGAGGGGAGATAGAAAGGAAAGCTAGGGGGACGGCCTGCTTTTCATTCGCACATACAAACGGAATATGTGTCGCTGAGGTCGTAAAATAACCGCAGCCATAAATAAGTCTCTCTGTGTCTCTTTCTCTGTGTTTCCCCTACAGGCTCTGACTTGTCTGCATGGCCAAACTGCAGACAGTCCGACTGACAAATAGAGACAAAGACTCTATTTTTACTTTACCCTCCCACCCCCGTCCATTCCTACATGTCTTCTCTCCTCTTTTTAAAGTAACACTGTTCAGAGCAGAGAGAGCGATAATCCTCAGCTCTCGCTTTCTGTGCAGGATCACGCAGACAGATGGGAAATCTCTCTTTTTAACTTTCATTTTGACCCCTCTCTCCCTCTCTCTCTCTCTCTCTCCCTCTCTCCCTCTCTCTCTGGCAGGACGCTCCGTTTCCTCTCCGCTTTGTGGGAACGGGAAGCAGCAGCATTGTGTTGGAGCTGACTGTGGTTTAATCATTAATGAGCACTAACAGTCGGGACAGGACAGGCATGGCCTACAGCCTGGGACACACACAGGACGGTAATACTATTATTATATATACAGCTCATATGCATTAGCACAGTCTCAATGTGATTGCGGCTTTGCCATAATATGAGTGGTACCTGCTCAGCAGCCTGTAGAGTAAATATGACTCTCTGACACAAGAGTGACATATTCAGATGGATCCACTGTAGCAGACAGTCATAATAACTCAGCCTCTTTAAAACAAACACACTGGATTGTTATGATGTTGAAAACGGGCGTAGCATGTGTTAAATTAAATGGTCTCACGCAGCGTAAATTAAACCTCAGCAGGTGAGATTTGAGTGTTTCTAATAAAATGCTGCTTATATATAACAGTGCAGCAGATAAGTGGACTACGAAGGCTCAGCTGTTTTGGGATCATGTTAGTCCAACCTGCGTCAGTGACATATAAAGTGCATTTGAATTACATCATCAATTCAAATGACTGAAGCGTTTGGTGCAAATATAAACGAGTAACATGAAGTGTTAACACAGAATTCTACTAAAAAAATGACACATTGTTAAAATTGTAAATGAGACTATTAGCATGAAACTAGCCTATAAGACTCCACTCAGTGTAACACTATGACATGTTAATCCTGCTGACTGGGGACCCGCAGACCGTACAGGTCTATTTTTTGTTATATCTCACAGGTGTCTAATGACCTCATATAGTTGTTTTCTGTTTCTGTTTTAATTAGTGCTTTTTAAAAAATTCCAGTGTAGTGGGGTCCTGGAAGGCCCCAGTTAAAAGCACCCAATTCCACAGTTTTAATAGATGGAAGTATTTACTGAGTTCTGAGTTCATTTAAAGTATCACACATTGTCAGGAGGGTTAGAACACTCTGTCAGTCAATTTGAAGGCTTTGTAGTCAGATTGTACTTAGAATAAAAGCTGAAATTTCTATTAAGGAAAAGTATATACTTTAATTTTACATAATATACAAATTAACTGTATCTTTCCTAAAATAATAATAATGTGTGTTTTTTTCAGATGATAATAATTACATAACTAATAATGTTTTGAGAAGAAACATTTTGCTGTGATGGTTGTTTCTTACAGTGGTTTATTCTTGGGGTCCCCAGGGGCCCCAGTCGATAGTCCTTGTATGTTAAATATGTTGGTAGGATGAGGGTTAAATACTGCTAGCTTTTCACCAACAACTAGATAGACTATAACATCAAACAGCACGTGCATGTAGGAAGAACGAGAAGCCTTGTAGTTATATTACAGGTATGTATAGAGGAAGATTCTCACTGAGGCATAAATAGATCTATTATGACGTAGAATATTTTAATACCACATAGAAAGCAATCAGAATATCAACAGAACTTGAAGGCAACAATGTGACCTAATTTCTGCAACTGTATCATGTGACGGCCTTGAAATCTTCATACAGTGGCTACATGTCGGCTGTCTGCTTCTAACACGCGGGTTGCTGGTTTTTTTTCTTCTTCTGTTGCAGTTTGGAAGAAGCGGTGGCGGCAAACGGCAGGAAAAAAAGGAAGGATAGACTGGAAACTGTGCGCCGGTGTACTACATGAGAAACGGGGAGCGTGTCCGGTTGGAAGCAGCGGCTACACTATTGTCACTGTGAGAGAGAGAGAGAAAGAGACAGAGAGAGTCACAGGGCGAGAGACAGTCACCTCCTCTGTCACGCTCTCTCACTGTCGCTGTGTCGTGTTGGTATTTGTGGTTTCCTTCCGTAAATTTGCATACTGTAGTTTCACTAAATGTGAAGCCTCCTGTTTGCAGGAAGCAAACACTGAGAAATAGTTCAGAGCGTTAACGTTACTACCGGACACCAGTTATCAGTAAAGCTTCTCATTACTTGTATAACTCAATGCTGACATGTTCTCTTCTTAGCATTAAATATGTCTATAATTTAACTTTAAAACATTTAAAAATAAAACGTGTTTACATTGATTAACTTGGCTTTTAGGTGACATTTTTGAGCGAGATGGAATAATGAAAGATTACTAAATTATAACAACAATACAGTACAAAATATATAATATAAAAAATATAGTTAGTACAAATAATACAAAGAAATAAAAAATAGCACCATAAATAATAACAACAATGGTTAAAATAATAATAATAATACATTAGAAGCAGTTTTCTCAAATAGCGGAAACACATGAGAATATACTTTAAAACAAAATAAGATGAGTGTAAGACTGTGAAGGCTTTTCATTTGCAGCGGGATAATAATTACTAGTTGCAACAATTATAACGGATGTGCGTTTTAAAGACTGTTTTATTCCCGCGCAGTAAATCAGAGTGTAGTTGTGACTGAGCTGCAGTGCAAACAGTCGAGAGGTGCAGAAGGAACTCCAGGAATCTGAGAAACTTCAGAGATTATCGACAATTAAAGCTGAAGGAGTCAGACTGCTGCTTTATAGCTTTATGGCTCTTTTTCACCTCGTTTGTGTGTGTGCGTGTGTGTGTGTGTGTGTGTGTGTGTGTGTGTGTGTGTGTGTGTGTGTGTGTGTGTGTGAGAGAGAGAGAGAGAGAGAGAGGGAGTGAGAGACCTCGGGACTTTTATGGCTTTATGACCGTTTATGACTCCTTGTAAAGTCCGAGGAATGGCGACGAACTGAAAAACATGCCCGCAGCAAACAGCAGATGAACAAATGCGCTGTGCTGCACACGGGGACGCGCGTGCACACACACACACACACACACACACACACACACACACACACACACACACACACACACACACACACGAGCATTGTACAGTTCATCTGCGGTTCACTTCAGTTTAAAGCACAACCCCAGCAATGCTCAAACCGCCTACGTTTTGCTCAGTATTATTAACAATTATTGTAAAATGATGAACTGTCTAAGAAATTAAACCATCGCTTTATATTTTATAGAGATTTTTTTCTAGCCAGTAATAGTTTTCCAGCGGAGAGAACATTAGACTGGAAAATATTCAGTAAGTGGAGTTGACAGTTTTACACTCTAAAATGTAAAAGCTAGAGGTTACATCCGGTGTGTGCTTACATTTAAATACAGATCCATACATTTATTTTTGATTATTGAAAAAACATCGAGAGTGGGGGAGGGGGCACTCAACTTAAAGGAAAAACTAAAAAAAAAAAGTCAGAAATGTACTCATATAAATATCATAATATCAAATATTACCGGGTGATGGAAGAGAAATAATTTAAATATATTTATTAAAAATTCATATCTTCAAAGGTGAGTGTGTTGACTGTAGTGGCGGTGATTTGTTTAAATTAGCGCGTGTATGTTGCGTTTGTAGAATTATCAGACAAAAATAAGAAAAGAGAGACTTAATAATAATTCTAAAATATCTGTTTAACTTCAGCAATGTAGAAGTTTACACACACACATAATGTCCACGCACTGGACAGGAAACAGTGTGTGTGTGTGTGTGTGTGTGTGTGTGTGTGTGTGTGTGTGTATGTGGCGCTAACCGACCTCTCCTGCAGGAGTTAATGACAAACTAGAAAGAAACTGCCTGACTAGTGTTTTTTTTTTTTTTTTTTTTTTTTTTGCTTTAATGTATTAATCGTTTCCAGGCAGCGCGAGCCGGCTGGCCGCGTCCTTCACGGCACCGTGAGCTCGTGCTTTGAGTCAGTTCACCGGACCGACACCGGCGGGCGCGAGCCCTCGGCCACAGGAGGGCCCCGGGGCGAGTTAAAGATTAACGGACGTGTGAATGCAGCATCACGGAGAGGCCCGCTTGTTTTTCAAGAAGTTTCTACTAAACAAGGAAGAGGCGGACACGCGCACATGCAGGTGCACGTCACAACATACCTATTAACAGACCTGCTGAAACTACTGTTTTATTAGAAATATATTACGGTATAAAAAATACAAATACATAACACGCTGAGATAAGTTGTAACAATGACAATAATAATAATAATAATAATAATAATAATAATAATAATAATAATAATAATAATAAATAATAATAATGTTATGAGTGGTATAATTATTGTTAGAATGCTAGGGTGAACTATTCTTATATATATTCCTCTACTACTAATCATCATGGTTATTTTTAATAGCTATAAGTCAGTTAGTTGATGGATATCTTCACCTCTGAGCCTGCAGTGTATTTCTAATATTCTAATATTGCCAAAGCGCAGAGGACATTAGCTTTGCATGAACACGGCGGTGCGTTTGAATCGTTTCTATGCAGCTGAATAATAATGTGGAATTCCCTTATGATGCTACCGTCCTGAACAGAAAATCCAATCGAGCTGTTTGGCTGTAGAGCAGAAAAGAAATAAATGCGAAAGGAAAACATATTGATTTTCCATCCGATCTTAATGCACTGAAGTTGATTTTGAATGCCGGATTAAAGTCAGATGATGCTGGGGTCATAAATTAAAGACAACACTGCGGAGCGCTGCCACCCCCCCACCACCGCCTTCCCTCCCCTGGTGTCTTTTAAATGATCTCTCTCTCTCATACACACTCACGCGCACACACACACACGTACACACGCACCTTGATGCATATATTTGGGGGATGGGGGGGTGGGGGGTGCACAGCAGATCTGTAGATAAGCACCAGTAAAGATGATGAAATCACAGAGCAAGGACGAGTTATTATGTTTACACACACACACACACACACACACACACACACACACACACACACACACACACACACACACACACACACACACACACACCACATGCACGCACACAAAGGAGCCGGTTGCCTCTGTTTATCGAAACAGCGACCCTGACCAATCAGCACAATTTTTACATCCTAAGCTTGTATTTCCTATTGGGCACAGCGTGCGCGCTCAAGCACAGAATCCACTTAAGGCGCGTTTGTGTGTTCTTGCGCGCGCATGGCTTTCTCCACGGCTCATTCAGCACAGTGTAACAGCAGCCAGGCCTAACCTTGGATAGCGAGAGGGCCACAAATCTGTCTCTCTCAGCATTTACATCAAAGAAAGAGAAAAAAAAGCCAGCAACCAGCAAGACAAAAGACAAAATGTACGCCACCCCGCTACCGGTGCCACACGTACATACGCATGCAGGTGCGCGCGCACACACACACGCTCCTCTGCCTCTCATCATGTCTTGTGTTGTGTCATTCCAAAGCGTCACTGAAAGGGGAAAAACAAGTTAAGTCGTGGGCACATCATTAGTTTGTCAGCAGCTCATACAATGCAGACCTCACACACACACACACACACACACACACACACACACACACACACACACACACACACACACACACACACACATACGCGTTGCTAACAGCACTTCACACCTTCTAACGGCGACAAGAACACATTTAGACATTGACACCGGGAATCATAGCGTGCTTGTGTAAGAGTCTTTGAACTCAAGTGATGAGTGGGTATTAAAAGAAGCGTGTGTGTGTGTGTGTGCGCGCATGTTTGGGAATTTTTGGTACTACCGTCAACGCAACGCTAGATGGCACCAGAGCGTTTTGCAGGAGCGTGTTGGGGTTCCATGCTCGGAGCTCGGTGCCGAGCAGCAGCGCGGTCCAGGCTGGTTGTCAAGTGAAACCGCTGCTCCTGGAGCTCCTGGAGCTGTTAGTCCTACAGTAATGTTGTTCATGTGTGAGTCATTATTTCCCACAGCCCCAGACACATGGAGCTCAGAGGACCTGGTGAATCAGCATTACAGAAAGTCCAGCCCCGATACTGCACAGCTCATCTATTAACATTCTACTGTTTGAGTGATGTTGCAAAATCTTATTTTTAGTTAATAATTTTCCGTTTATTTCAACTGCTTTTGTGCTGTAGATCTTCTCTCAATATTTGTCAGAAAATAACCATGTGTATGATATATAGTCTATATAATCTGAAGCTGGTATACCACACTGATGTGTACTGAGGATATGAATGTACATATGAATAATAATTGTACAAATGTTTCTGTAAATAAACTTATGAACTTGACTTGAGCACCGCGGCTGCTTACTGCAACCTGAATCACTCACACACACACACACACACACACACACACACACACACACACACACACACACACGTTTAATACTTTATCCAATATTTACATTACAAAGTATAACACGCAATGTCAAAGAATATACCTGACAGCTCTTTTTTCTTTATGTCTTTTTAAATATGTATTTATTTTTGAGTAAGCTGCTAAACAGACCAACAACTGATACTGCTGCCGGTACATAAAATAACCTAAAATAAGGCGGACATTGTGGAGGTGGCCTATAATAAAATACTATTATACTATTACAGAGCATAGAATATAATTAATTATGAGTAATATTAAGAATTCTTATATATAATAATTAATTAGCCTATATTGTTAATAAAGATTACCTCTTCTACTCCAGTATAGAGAGAAACAACAACAGCGACAACTGTTACTAAATGACTGCATTGCAGAGATTATGAGTTTCTTCTCTGTTTATTGAGGAGACTGGGACTGTTCAGTAAATAAAGTTAACAGTTTGAGATTTACAGTGATTTACAATAGAAATGTAATATTTAATTAAAGCATATTTAGGTTTTAAAGCTTAATTCTGTGCCCAAGCTGAGCACGCGCTGTTTCTTTGTCTCTCACACACACAGATTGTGTTTTATACATCAGCCAATTTAGCGGTGAAATGTTTGTATACAACAATGTGGGAAGAAACCGGTTTATATACTTAAAGCAATTATAGCAGGCTGATTGCATAAAAGCCGCAGCCTTTATTATGACAGCCCGGTATCATAACCGCTGCAGTATTTACCACATGCACATATTCAAGCTAGAAATAAAAACGCTGACAATGGACGTAAAACAACAACAGTAAAAAAAAAAAAAAAGTCACTGAATTTAATCAAGAATTTTGCAGAATTGTACAATATCGACGTTCTCATCTGGCGACAGGGCTGCAGCATGAAGGCTACTAGTGATAAGAAGAACCTTATAAATGCTCTGAGCCATCACTACGTTTATGGGAAATGTAGTAGGCCACTAGTGCTTTCATGTTAGTATTACTTTGGTAATTAGTGTTGACAGAGCTGAAGCTACTGAAGTCCAGCACTGCTGCTAAGACTGTATTCCTGTATTCTGTATCATTATACTGTAAGTCCACTCATACTTTTTTATTTTGTTTTTATTTTACTGATAATTATCATTTTGATTACAGATGATCACTTTCTTGATTCAGACAGTTAGAGAAATGTCGAGTTTTGGAGTTAACCCATGAGTTATGGTCCTGCAGTGTGCCATGTTCACCAGAAAAGGAACCAGCGTATCTAGTTAGATATGTTTCTCATATTAACTGGACATGGTGGAATATCAACGTTATTAACCTACTGAGTAAAGAAGAACCTGCCGGATATTCAAAACTATCCAAAATGTCTACTTTGAATGTCTGTTTTGTACAAATGTGTGCCAATTTCTTGTGATTGATTTTGAAAAATATCATAAATAAAACAAGTGAAAACTCGAGTTATTTACATTCTGTTTCCACATCATTCGCACAGGAATGCGCTTTTCTGAGACAGATATGTTTCCTGGTTATAGGGCAGAATTTCCATATCAGACCTACCACGAATATCTACAGAGACTATGGTCCATTTAACTGCACGCCATGACAATATCCGTGTGAGTATCAGTCAGTACTAGTCCAAAAGCTAATACAACAATACAAAATATAAAGAGTTTGCAAGAGACTGCGCAAATATGGACCACTTCAGACACTGTAACTACCCAGCACAAATTAAAAAAGAAATCTAGTCGTACTTCATTTCCAAAGGACACCAAGTTGTGTCTTTTGCTCTCAGGCCTGACTGTAACTAGCAGAGTTCAGTGCTGTTATACACAGTAATGGAAAATATGCAAACATCCACTTGTTACAAGATAAACTGACATGCAGCCGAACACTGACATTCAAAACCATATTTAAAAGATATGGAGATGGTACAAAGACCTAAGGCTGTGGAATTATTCTAAGGCCAGGGGGCAAAATGTCTTCTTATGTATCCGTGTGTGTGTGTGTGTGTGTGTGTGTGTGTGTGTGTGTGTGTGTGTGTGTGTGTGTGTGTGTGTGTGTGTGTGTGTGTGTTTGGCATGAAGGGATTCCCTCCAGTAGACGTGTTTGATATGTGAGACCAACAAAATGGAGACCAAAGAAAAGACAGACAGACAGACCTGCAGATGTGTCTGTGAGTGTGTGTGTGTGTGTGTGTGTGTGTGTGTGTGTGTGTGTGTGTGTGTGTGTGTGTGTGTGTGTGTGTGTGCGTGCCCGCCGCAGGGAGGAAATGAGAAGGGAAACAAAGTCATAAAAGTGGGCTGGACGAACCGAGACAGAAAAACATTCCTGTGTCTGCACACAAACACACACACACACACACACACACAAACACACACACACACACAGGCTGTCAGTCAACTGAAAGAACCTGGAAGCTCTTCCACTGAGATCTGGAAGTGAATCAATTTTAAAAAACACAACGAGAGCACAAAAGGGACCACAACTTACACTCACTCTACCTGCAGTCTGCTAAAGACAGAAACATCTGGCCAGATGCACAAACTACAAAGGAAACGTCTCTCTCTCTACTTTAAAAAAATAAAATGAAATAAATGGTATGAAATAGTGATTTCACAGACTCGGCACACCTGCCCTTACATCAAAGCCAGTCTCACTCTCATGGACATATCTACCCTCCCCCAGTGCAACGCGCACAGCTTGGGGCAAAAAAAGACATGAGCTAATCTTCCGGATCTGAAACACCCGAGTTTTAACCGATGGATGGCTCTTCCGCTGCTAATCCCACCACTTAGAGAGCCAGTTCATCTGGAGAATTCATCATGGAGCCTAATCCAACAAGGACAGGCTTTAATCTATGATGGAAAAGTAACGCGTAATTTATAAGGTTAATGTATCAGTCAGAAGCAGCAGAATCACGCAAAGCGCTGCAGTTGTTCAGTTGTTTTGCTCCTTTAACAATGCGCATGCAGCCGGCAGCGCGCGCAGGGGCTGCCGGAGGAGGAACGTGCATGAACGACTCTTACCGTTTGTTGATAATCCGTCACGAGCCCCACACACCTGCAGCTCACTAGGGCGTCCCGCGTGCAGGCAGCCAGGCACCCCAGAATGGCACGAGACAGCCCTGCCGTGTGTAGACCGGATGGATGGATGGTAATTGGATGGAGGGGTGGCGGCGCGAGGAGGATGAGGATGAGGAGGAATTGGATGGGTGGAGGGGGGTGCAGGGGGGGGATGTGTGGTGGTGGTGGTGGGGGGGGGGCGTTCCCCGCTGTCACCCAGTCCTCAAAACATCGTCGCCATCTTCATCACCGCCCCCATCATCATCATCATCATCATAATCATCATCATCATCCTCGCGGTGACAAGTGACAAAATGAATAAAAGGTGAAATTAAAAAATGAAAATAATGAGGTCATCACCGGGATGCTTTTCCCGGTTAGGTCTCGCGGCTCGCTCTTTCTTCGCTTCATCACAGCGGAACTGTCCCCATCTCGGTCCGCCGATTTAGCGTAGACAGCAGCACGAGACCAGACGGAGAGCGCAGCCATAGCGGAGGAGGAAGAAGAGGAAGAGCAGGAGGAGGAGGAGGAGGTGGAGGTGGAGGGAGGGAGGGAGGGGGGGGGAGGGTTGTTGTCAGCGTCTCCTCGTGCCGGTTTCCACAGTCACAACTAGTATTCTCATTAACTAGTCCGTTTAATTACAGCCAGGCGTTCATCTCGCGGTTGCCGGGCTCCGCGCGGGCGTCTCGCCAGAGCAGAGGCGGCTGCTCGGCCGGAGCGGAGTGCAGCAGCAATATAGCCACTTGGGGAAATCATAAAAAGTTCATGTTCACGTTAAGCGCGTCCACATGACCAGCCCGTCGGCCAATCCCCGCGCGCGGCCACTCATAAACTTGTATCACAAAGTTGTAAATTTTCATAAAACAACAAGGAATTTATTGCATTTCTTCATGGAGCGCTGTTAGAGGGGAGCTGCTCCTCCTCTTTCTCTCATTCTCCTCGCCGCCATTTTCTTCTTCTTCTGTCCCTTTTAAAAGCAGCAAGAAAGCAGCCAAAGAGACAAGAAATGGAGAATTTAGCTTCTGTTGACGTCTTTTCTTTCTCTTTTTTAATGCCTGTGTTGCTTGAAGGCAACATGGTGAGCTAACAGTAGGTTACACTGTTTATTTGCTGATGTTGGACTTGCTTATGTGAATGACCCACATCAGAGATTTGTCTCTCAGGTTGGAAAGACTGTTTTCAAATATATGTTATTAACATTTACACCAAAAAGATTCAAATAATGAACTCACAATGGATAAAAAGACATATCATCGGACATCATAATGCGGCAGGTCTAACGCAGAATGAACAAAGCTTTATATTCATTATTTAATGATGATCTATGTAAAATTCTGCTGCTATTGATGTGAATGTGAGGATCTTTTGATATGAAAACGCTGAGCTTTAATGTGACCAGAAGAATAGCCAACAGTTTCTCTATGTTCACCCACTAAAAAGGTGTTTTTGAATGAGAGCAGCTGCGAGGTGAAGCCTGGCTCTCCGGGTGTCTGCACCATAAAGCAAGAAAACTCGAAACACCGGTGAACACTGCTGTCTTGTGAAAATCTCAGTTTCACGGACAGAAACTGGAATTATTCTTTTTTTTTTTTTTTTAGCAGCCACATCGGTTTATATGATGGTAAGTCATGTGGTGTGATTTTATTAAATATATTTTCTGCTCCAGAGGAAAACAGCTAAAACCTGGATGTGTTTTATTGTCTTTTACAGAGGCGTCTCTGCCCCTTGTGTCTACTGAGCCGCAGGGAGATGACATTCTGCATAACACACTGTTTAAAATGAACTAGGCGAAATAGAGCCCGATGGCGATTTACAGGCACAACAACAGCATCACCTGAGTGTTGGTGCGGGCCTGAAACGCCGTGAGTAAAAGCGGTTTCGCAATGCGGCAAAGCGTCACCATTTTAACGGCCTGCAGGCCCGGAGACGCAGGATGCTCAGAGACGCAGCAAAGACACAGTGCAGTGACTTTTTTTTAATACAAAAAAGCCCTTTCATTAAAACAATTCAAAGCAGCACGATGCGGTTAGACGATGACTAGAAGGAGAGATGTGAAAGCACACCTGAATGGCCGGAAGCTGAATTTTAACCGCTGGTGTTTTGGCGAAATGTGTTTCCTCTGTTTGACTCCTGTGTTAAAATGCTTAAACACATCTATTTGTGAATGAATTTGCTTTCCTCTCACAAAAGAATCCGCACCCAAATCTAAAACAAGCAAGATGCTCCCTCCTTTCCTGCAATATGCAATATGATATGAATTTAATAAGAGCGCTTAATGACAGTCCACATACTGAATCTGTTGTAAATGACATTAACAGTGCTAACTGACAAATTTCCAGAAACTCTCTAATACCAACACCAGCGCACTGGACAATCTAAATGCGTAAATGCGCATTTAAAAATAAAAAAAACTCAATTTTATCTCCTCAGACTACTTTCCTGTTTTGCTGGATTCCTCAGTCGTTCATCACTGTAATTTTCTTTCTCTATTTTTATCCATCCAATGAACAGCTGGAATAAAGCCAGCATCTGTGTCTGTGTAAAATAATATCTTCTATCAGCGGGACTAAATAAAGAACAATGGCAAAGTAACGCCTGGATGGTCACAGAAAATCCGTTTCCAGCACAGACAGCGTGCAGATTTGAGTCTTCAGCCTATTTCAACCCAGAAAACTTGATTTTAAACCTTCAGTGACCCACATGTGACCTTTCCAAACTGCACAGTGTCTGGTTAGCAGGAGACGCGGATCCAACGCTTCCTCTGAGTAAATGTCCAAAGTTAAAAATTAACTTTTTAAAAAAAAAAAAGCAGCAACACAACGCAAGAGGCACAAAGAGGCCGCTCGATCCCTCGTTCTGTTGCTTTCTTTGTGTGTTTGTTGCTTTTATTGGGGTTTCCGGCCTTTTCATGGATGCAATAAAGACACTAGGACCTGTTATAACATCCCCCCACACACACAGCCGCCATCCTTTATCAGCTCATCGCCAGTTTATGTGGTCTTTTTGGGTTTCCGCAGACAGTCGAGGACTTCCAGAAGAGGAGGATTTGGTGAAACTTTGTCCAACTTCAATAGAGCAGAGCTGGATGCTTTTGACACGTAAAGCTGCAGAGACTGGTAGCTTAGCGGTTCCTGCAGGGAGCTTGGAGTTGTGAGGTAAGGGTCACTGTCGGTTTGGAGGGAGCGCAGTTTAAACACAAATATTTTATTCTGGGGTTTAAAATATCATCATCACATCTTCAGATAGTATGTGGATAATTTCCTTAAAATAAGACAAATAAAACCTTGAAGTCCCAAGTTCACCTTTGATAAGGAAAAAGCTAGAGTTGATTTTCATCACGAAATATGTTGTATTATTATAGCTCTGTGTTTTTAAATGGGAAATCGTTCCACTTACAGTGTGTGCAGGTCATGAGTTCATTTATTTTATTATAGACACATTTTTTTTCTGTATGGAACATTGAATTGTTGGTTTTTTCAGTGTCTTTCTTGGTACATTTTTACATAAAGAGGAATAAAGTGATATGAGAGTATTACAGCATGATATACAGTCTCTGTGTGTCCAGTCTGTCGCCACATAGAACATAAACCGGGTTTCAGTCTGTTTCAGAAAAAAATAAACTTCATATGTTGTTAAAAAAAAAGGTCGACCAAAAGATGTGATCTATTACCAAAGTTGACTTACTACAGCTCTCAAATACATCTCATGTTCTTCATCAGCGGGTGGAGAAATATCCCATTTCTTTATGTACTGAGGAGCAGATTTAATAGTAGCAAACTGTTCATTCATTTTCATTTTACAGTGTTAAAGAGCTCGTGTGATGTGCATGGTGGAGATATAAACATGCATGTTTAGATGTTATTTTACATCATATATTTGATTTTAGGACATCTTAAGCTCTGGTTTTGTAACTGCTAAATAAAGATGCAAAGGCCAACGTGTAAGTGATGAAAGTTTAACTTTGAGTGCTATTAGCTGTAACAGTAGGGGTAAAAGCCATTCATACATTTAAACCTGTAAACAAGGTGAGGGCATTTTAAGAGCACATTGGCACTCATTACTGAGGTTTATAATCTGTGAAAGTAATGATTACACTCCCGAGTCAAAGTGAAAACCTGTAAAGGATGGTTACAACTTAATGATTCTATTGCAGGGTGCATGTGTGCATGTGATGTTTAACAACTGAAAACAAACACAAAAAAAAAACAGCTAAATTCTCTTTTGAATAACTTCAATTATCAGATGACGACAGACAACTAGAACGTGTGGAAATTCCTGTTCACTTTTCTTTTTTTTTTTTTTTTTTTTTTACCTTTTTCTACCATAAAACCATCTTCATGTCTAACACATGTCTGAATGTGGTTGAGATGTGTGTGTGGATTTTCACATGTGAAAGTCAAACCAAACTGGATGCATATTTGTATTTTCACATCTTTATTTACAGGAGTGCAGAATGTGTTTTTTTATAGAAAGCTTGAACTACTTCAAGTATGAAATGACTGCTGCTTTAAATGACTGATGGAAACTGTTTTCACACTTCATGAAAACTGACTGATGACACAGGAAAGCTTACAAATGTTCAGCCTTGGATGGACTGTATGCCACCGATACTTCACAGGAACTGCTTGATTTGATTCATAATCCTGGACTTTACTCTCCAAACTGTGGACTTTGTAGAAGTCACGTGGTATTTTTTTAAATTTATTTATTTATTTTTTTACATATTTCAACATTGGCTGGAAAATATTTCAAAAGTGAAGCTTGGCTGGATGAAATAAATGCTGTCATTTTTTTTCTTCTCTCATACAGACATAATCCAGATTTAGAAAACCACATGTTGAAGTTATTGTCTCTGACTATTATTGATGACCTGCTATTGTTACTGACATTCTTATTCTTACTGACAGTGTAACAGTCTTAACAGTCTGATTGTTTAATTTTATAAACTGGTTTTATCTTCCAACAGAACCACAACAATACAAAAGTTTCATACATAGCTGCTGTCTTGGACTATTTCCAGGTAAAGAGGAAATGAACAGATGACAAAAAGCTCATTGTGGTTATCTTTTTTTATTTTTACATACAAGGGAAAAAAAAGTGCATTTTAGTCTGGACATGCATTAAGCAACATGAAAACACAGCTGCAAATACAGGAAATAATGACAAAAAACAGCCTCTAATTATTTGAAAAGCATATAATTCATTCAGGAAATGCTAAACTCCATAAGTGCCATGTATGAACAGAACAGAAACACACAATGTGCAGGAACTCATTGGTCAACTATTTTTAAAGACATCCCTTCTATTCCAATTTAATGTGGACAAATTGTTATTTGAAACTGAATTATTACATTAAACGTCATCTTGTTAATAGCGCTGGCACCACCAAATACATTAGGTCTAGCTATCCCTGCATTCTGAAAATGCTGATCCTGTATACAAAGCAGTGACAGTCAGAGCTGTAGCCATAGAGAACAGAGAGGTCACAGTGTGATACTGGCTACACATGTTGACTTTTTAAAGCTGATTCTGTTGTTTGTGTAATGCTGATTATGCTAAATATCTTCAAAATGAACAGCTTTTAGGCAAAAGCCACCAGAATTATATACCTGTAGATAAAGGCTGATAACAACATTAGGACCACAATGTATAGGTAAATATAATTCACAGAAAGTATTACTATTGAACAGTTAAAGGAAATGTGTGATATGTTTTTTTTTAAATTGTCAGAAAATGAAAGAGTTGGGTTGGTAGAGCGCTGTGGAGTCCTGCTGGAGGAATTTGGACTCAGAACACGTGACACTATGCTAATAATCCAACGATTCCAGCCTTATATCCAGCGATATTAACACCGCCAGCAAGCATTGTATGTACAGACTCATGAGTGCTGCTGTCTCAGTCATCACATCAACAACTATTGTGTCTCTTTGTTGCAGATCAGATGAGTGAGGCGCACTTACGTCAAGGATTATAGATCTGAAATACTGTGAATATATTTAACAATAAAGGAAAATGATATAGGCTGAGTAAGTTTAATATGAAATGCTTGTCGTTTGAAACGTCATTGTGCTCATACTGGCAGTTGTTGGCTGGAGGATGATAACCTGACTGAAGGGCAATGGACACTTTTACATCACTAATGACAATGTAATGCCAGACCTAAGAGCTAAAAAACCTTTAATGCAGCTTTACAGTTTCTCATCTTAAAGTATATGTTACAGTCATTATCACTCATCATCATCATCATCCTCTTCTTCTTCTGCAGTCGGTAAGGCCGTTGTTGGGAAGTCACTTCCCGTCATCCTGTTCTCCTTCTTCCATTTCATCCTCCGGTTCTGGAACCAGATCTTGATCTGCCTCTCCGTGAGACAGAGCAGGTGCGCGACCTCTATCCTCCGCCGCCGCGTGAGGTAGCGGTTGAAGTGGAACTCCTTCTCCAGCTCCAGAGTCTGGTGGCGCGTGTACGTCTGCCGGCCGCGCCGCTTCTCGGCACCTGCACACACAAAAATCATATATATATCCCGATATCCTGTTAAAACTGCTCTCTCTTCTGAAAGACAGTCCTGTGTTACAGATGGATGTGGTGTAGCAGGGATTCTGTGTTTTCATATAGAATATCAATAATGAAAGTCTATTTACGTCAAATACGTCTATGAAGTTAAAGTTATGACAGATATTCTGCAGAGAATGTTACTTATTTATTTGCGGTTGGAAGTGTAGAAAACAGAAAAAAATATTGATGAAATGATCCAAATTATAACCGCGAATGTTGAATTTTCTACTTTCTTAAACTTTATATCTTTTAAAGTTTATTGATTCTGAGTTATAATATTTACTTACAATACGTTTGACATGTTTTAAGCCTTCTTAGCTTTCTGTGTTTATGTAATTATTTTGTGTATGTGTTTCTGTCTTTGTTGTCCAGGAGAAATTCACTTCCACACAACAGCGCCCACACATTCTAAAATGACTTCAAGTTATGTGAAATAATTGTGTGTGTTTGTTTTCTGGCAGTAAGCTCATACTACTGGACTGTATTTTAGATGAGACAAAAGATAAAAACAGTTAAAGTTAAAATTCTGACTTACGTCAAAATCATGAGATAGCAAACTGAGATTCTGACTTTTCCCCAACAGTTTGAGATAGTAAGTTCACATGTTAACTCACTGTCTCATAATTCCGACTTTAAAAGTTCAAAGTTATAATTTTAAATTAGAATTTGTATTTTTATCATTGTCTGTTTGGCGGCAGAGTTTAGCCCTCCACTGCACTGATGGAGTTTGAATCTAACAGGAAGTTATATTGTAAACTGAACTGCGTCAAGATATCAACAGTGAGCTGGGAGGATTATTTTGGAATACATGACCACTATCCAATCAGCGAGTGTATCTGTTAATAGTAATTAACGGAGCTAAAAGTTCCAGCTTTTAGCGCTTTTAATTAATTGAAAAATGTGTCATACATAAAGATTTACTTCACACTTAATATCTAAAATAATATATCTGTTCATTATATTACAAAAACAGAAAATAATGATTTAACTATTAATTATGAATTCATTTCTATATTGTCTCAATTACTCAATATATAGTTTTTGTTTTGTTTTTGTTTTATTCAATAAATAAACACTTTTACTCTGTAAATCACCTCTCAGCGTCTCGGTTCCGTTCACTCACTGTGCTAGTTGCCGCCTTGACATAGTCATCACCTTCACTTCCTGGCAAACACATCTGACTTGTGGCTTGGTAAACACCATAAAGCAGTTACCAATGATGTGGGCTCAGCTGTGTGTCTGGCCCACTCTTCACTATTCACTTCAGTGTTTACCTTTAAAGCAGACGTTCGCAGATTTGAACACAATGAAAGGAGGAATTCGAGGTGGGAAAGAGTGCGAGACGGGACTGATGGTTGCTGATGTGTTATGGAGGAGCTTCCAGCACCAGTTTCCGTGGATAAATAGGCCTAAAGTTAGCGGAAATACACACAGGCCTACTGTTGTAGGAGCATGCTGAGAGTCAGGCTGCTACTGTACAATAAACATGTTAGAGCATCGCTAATTCCATTACAAGAAAACGAGAGGAAAAATCCATTGCTCTTCATGTGAAATATGTTGGATTCACTGGTGAGTGTGAGCACAGAAAACATGTTGACCTTCTGTCTTCACGAGGTCACGCAGCGCCTGAAGGTTAAAGAGAAACTGGGTCACATTTTCACAGCTCAGAGATTGCCTGCGTAGCACAGAAACGTTTCAAGTCATTTCCTCTGCAGATTCCACGCACAGAGAAAGTCTCTGAGAGGTGACGTTCATCATACAACTCGAATTCTGGATGTTCTAATCATGTAAACTCTGCTGGCTGCTTGAAATAAAAGTTTAG